>NW_017731595.1:2358236-2359296 GCF_001890085.2 Hipposideros armiger
TCTGTGTTAGGAGAAAAGACCCTAAGCTAAAAGTTAGGACTTTTGGACTATTTTTGCTGTATTACAAAGTGACTGAAGGACTTTTTGGGTCATTTAATACTACTACTACTACTACTACTACTGCTACTACTACTACTACTACTACTACTACTACTACTACTACTACTAATATCTAATATTTGTTGCCCATTCATTGTACACCAAGAAACACATTAAGGGCTTTCCAACCCCTGCAAATTCAAAACAACCCTAAGAAGGCAGCATCTTTACCATCTCCATTTTGTGCACAAGGAAAAGGTAGCTGTAGAGATGTCAAATTTGGGAATATTCCACAGTTAGAGTTTTGGAAACCAGGATTGCTGAACTCCAAAGTCAGTTTCACAACTACACAACCACTGCACAACCTTTTAGAGCCTCATTTGAAAAGTGGCAGGATGACCTCCCTAAGTTTCAAGTCCCATGAAAAATTAGTACAGTGATGATAATATCATAGATTGATTCATCCACAACAATTTCAAATGTTTGATGCAACAGAAATGTGAAACTTGAGATAAATTCAAATGAAAATTGTGTGGCGTTTATGGAATTCGGCCTGCCGGCTCTAGAAAGGGCTAAATGCTGAGGTTTTGGTGTTCCCCTGACGATGTTGCCTCCTTGAGACCCTTTACTGTAAATCGATAGTACTATATTATAGCCATTCTCTTAACTGTGTGATTTATGACATCAAATATACCTGGTGCTAACCTCAAATTTTTATAACTCTATTAAGTTATCCTGAGGTCTACCTGGACAGTCTTATATTTCAGCCAGCTTGTAATTAATGTTCAGATCCTAACAAAATGCTGGATTTCTATTAAGAGATAACAGCAGCTTGTTTTAAAATTTACTTTTTATTTTCAACAGCATTTTCAAAACAATTACACTCCCTGCTGTGATTTGCTATTTACTAGGTGCATCAAAAATTCAATAATAAAAAAGTGTTTGCAGTTCAACAAAAATAGTGTTTCATGTACAATAACAACTCCGGCTAAAAGATTCATGTCTAATTTAAGACTTATTT
>NW_017731595.1:2360451-2361908 GCF_001890085.2 Hipposideros armiger
ATGATTTCTCTTTTGTTTTAGGGTTAAATTGTGTTTTCTAGTAGTAACCCAGCATTGCATGAAATAGAAATTTTTGTTTCTTCTCTTGATATAGTTGAAGTCATAAAAAAAATCATTTTGCTTACATATCAGAAACAAAAGATTTTTGAATATGTAAGGGTTTAGCAAAAAAGTGTAAAAATAGCATAGTAATAACTCGCCTAGAGGTTTTGTTTATTTTTTGGCAGTAGATAATTAAGTTGTTATGGTGGCTAACATATTTAACCCTAGTAGTAAAGCATTAAACTAATTATAAACTTGAATTATTGAATTGCAAAATATTTTATGACAGCAGGAGTCTTGTAAATGGGTTAACCTTATCATCACATATACATATGTTCTACTATGGTTAACAAATTTTCTAAGTTCCATATTTGCACAATTAGGCTAATGGTTTATTTGATATTATTTAGGGATTTGAACAACTAGATCTTTGAAAAGCAATTTAAACTGAACGTCTGAGTTACATTTATATCACAGGTCAAAGAAACTAATATTTTTTGTAATAAATAAAAATTTTCTAATAAAATTTGTAATTTTGAATGTTTCAAGAGCTTAGAATTCAGGGGGGTAACACTTCTTAGTTTTTTGACAAAATTTCCAAAGTAAGAGTTTGAATAAATTAAAGCCTGTGTGTTGAAAATCAAGGAAGTCCCTAAATAGCCTTTTAGGAACTTAGATCAGCTCAAATGGAGTACATGCTTAAAACCCGTTAGTGAAATTAATCTTTTGAACAAATGGATAACACATTGGAGATCATTTTTTAAATTTCAGTACATTAAAAATGTATTCATTGGGCTGGCCAAGTGGCGCGTTGGTTAGGAGTTGGCTTGGGATGCCAGCTCTGAGCAACAAGGCTCTGGTTTGGATCTCACATGAGGGCCAGTGACACTGCGCCCTCTACAGCTAAGATTGTGAACAACAGCTCAACCTAGAGCTGGGCTTCCATGAGTCACTGGCAACAGCTTAGGCTGCAATGGGGCTGGCTGACAGCGGGTGTGAGCTTTCGTGAGCTGCTGTGAGCCACCATGAGCGGCCATCCAATGGCTGGCGAGCTGCTGTCTCATCCGTGAAGAGCGCCACGATAATACCAACATGGGCCAGTGAAACGAAGTCCTCCACAACTAGACTGAAGAACAAAAAGACAACAATTTGTCTGTTCCCCTTCCCCGATTCCCCAATGCTGTTGCCCTCCTCCAACTCTGCAATAAAATCTTAAAAAAAAAAAAGTATTCATTTATATCCTCTAGGGACTGCTAACATTAGCAATAACTCTCCTTTCTGGAATAACCCAGCCTTAACTTTTTTTTTTTCTTATTATGAAATGAGAAGTTTAAGGATATGAAGAGGCAGAGAGGAATCAAATTCTCCACTTTATCCCATTTTAAATAGAATTGTAATCATATCCAGATAATTCT
>NW_017731595.1:2364589-2366978 GCF_001890085.2 Hipposideros armiger
TGTGTAAATGATGTAATTAATTAGAAATATCAACTAATGAGATCTTCTGGTTCGTTGGACTTTTGGTTTAACTGAAAAGTTAAGAACCTTTGTTTGAAGTTGTTTACTTTTTACATTTTCTAAAAGACATTATTTGATTTTTTTGGCCTTAGTGAATAGACACTTTATTTAATTATTCTTGACCTTTTTTCCCCCCAACTTTTTAATTGTAGTAAAATACACCTAACATAAAATTTACAATCTTAACCATTTTTAAGTGTATAGTTCAGTGGCATTAAGTATATTCATATAGTTGTACAACCATCACCATCATCCATCTCCAGATGACTTTTCTTATTTCAAAACTAAAACTCTATACCCGTTAAACAATAGCTCCCCACTCACCTCCCCCTGACTCCTGCAACCACCATTCTAATTTTTGTTTCTATGACTTTTGACAATCTAGTACCTCATATAAGTGGTGTCATACAGTGTTTATCTTTTGCTGATAGGCTTATTTCACTTAGCATAATATCCTCAAGGTTCATCCAGTTGTAGCATGTGTCAGAATTTCATTTTAAGGAAAGAAATTCCATTGCATGTGTAAACTACGTTTTGCTTATTCGTTCACCTATCAATGGACATTTTGGTTGCTTTCACATTTTACCTATTGTGAGTAATGCTGCTACAAGCATGGGTATACGAACATCTCTTCAAGGCTGCTTTCAATCCTTTTGGAATATACCGAGAAGTGAAATTGCTGGATTATATGGTCATTCAATTTTTAATTTTTTGAAGAATCACTGTAATATTTTCCTCATGGCTCTACCATTTTACATTCCCAGGGCACAAGGGTTCCAATTTCTCCAATCCATGCCAATGGTCATTTTCTTTCTTTCCCTCCTCCTTTCCTTTCCTTTCCTCCTTCCTTCCTTCCTTCCTTCCTTCCTTCCTTCCTTCCTTCCTTCCTTCCTTCNACTTATTCCTAACCTACTAATGAACATGTAGAGAATACTAGAGCACAGTACTAGAATGGGATAGGGATGTCTAGACCATTTAATGACTTTATTACTTTGCCTATAGTGTTACAATTCAACTGTATGTTTAATTTTTTTGCCTATTTAAAACACAAAGGAGTAGTTCTCCATAATCTATTTATAGAATTATATCTACGAAGAGAAGCAACCATTCCTAAACAGGTCTTTTAAGTGAGAAGTTTGCAGTAAAAGAGAGTTTGTATTTTCCTTCCAAGTAGTTATGTAACCCATCTTCCAGTAAATGGTACTAATCTTAGCATATTGTGTTTACCTATTAGGCCTATCTGTCCCCAGAAGAAGGAAAAATTATTATTACAGTGCAGAGTTAGGGAAGTCCATTTGAGGAATTTCCTAAGGGTTTTTCATGACATGTGGCCAAATGCTCTGTTTATGTTTTCTGTGGTATTGTCTTGTGTTCTGTTTTTATGTCTAAAGAGTTATTTGCTATTTTATAATATATTATTAAAATTATTAGAGATTTCTTTTTCCTTTAGCAATCTCTCATCTACTCTTAACTGAAATGAAAGAAAAATTAATGAAAGGTCTACAGTATCTTTACTTTTACCTAGACAGAGGAATACACATGAAACTCCAGAAGGCATCCTGAAAAATCTGGATTTTAAAGCTGCATTTGCTGAGAACAACTTCTAGGAGTTAGTCTCAGTGTAGTAAATCTACCCAGACACTTAGGATTTACAGAATAAAGGCGTTAGGTACTGGGTTGAGTTCTCAGGTAGTTACGATTTTACATTCATAGTGATATTCGACATTAAAGTCATAGGGACAAATAGTCACTTACCATGGTGTAGCATTTAAGAGTGTGAACTAAAGAAAGCCTGGGTTTGAATCCTTGCTCTGTGCCTTATAAGCTGTGAGAATTTAGTCAGCTTATTGTACATCTCTTTGATTCAGTGTCCTCATCCATAAAATGATGATAATAAAAGACCTATTTCATGGAATGATTGAAGACTTAATAAGATAATATCTGTAAAGTGCTTCCGATAGTGTCCAGTACAAAGTGAATATGTCAGAGATGTAAGCTATTTTTAATTATTGTCATGTAGTAATTTCCAGTGGCTACTGAGCCAAATTATCAAAAACGTGATGGCTTAAAATAATAGAAATATATTCTCCCACAGTTCTGGAGGTCAGAAGTCTAGAATTACTATCACTGGGCTGAAATCATGGTGTCAGCAAGGCTGTGCTCCCCCAGGAGGCTCTAGGGCAGAAGCTGTAGGTTGACTCTTGCAGCTTCTGGTGGTTGTTGGCATTCCCTGGTTTGTGGTCACATCCCCCCAATCTTTGGCTTTGTCTTCTTATTCATTGTCTTCTCCTCTGAGTCTGCTTTCCCTCTGCTTTTCTCTTACAAGGGT
>NW_017731595.1:2371113-2372858 GCF_001890085.2 Hipposideros armiger
AAAGCATTACATGATTTGCTGAGGTCAGAAAGAGGTCATCTGCTTGCTTTTCCTGGGTTCTGGGCCTGGATATGTAACCAGCTGGTTTGTAGGATCATGATATTGAGTCACTAAATCATATAGATGCTTCTAATTACTGTGGAGATGCATATTTTGTGCTTGCCATTTCATCTCCCACTAGACATCCATTCTTAATGCTTCTTAGCCATTTTTATAATTCCCAGTAACCGCCTTTCTATAAAAGCCATTCTAAATTTTGTTGTGCCGTTCAAGTCCTTTGTCCAGTGCCTGTTCTTACATTCAGGATGTTATCTGGTTTCTGCTCCTCAGATGAAATAAAGACCATTAGACTGGCATATCTTCAAATTTTTCTTCTTTCATTACCAGTGACAGTTTTATTTATAACCATCCTGATTCAAATCTCTATCTCAAAACTATTGCTGTCGCAAATCCCACTTATCTGTTTTATGATCCCACTTCCTCCTGGTGCCTTCTAAACATTTCATCAATTACTCACCCTCTCTCTTAAAACTCCCCTCTTTCCTTCCATCTGTTCTACCTCCAGACCTGCTGTACTCTCTTTTCTATGTAGAATAACTTCCTTTAATCCGCTGTCTCACGCCTTTCCTTGGAATCATTGTCAATCTTTTGGAAAGGGCAGTCTGCCTGTTTTCCTTCATTTTCTCACCTCGATTTGTCCTATTTCTGAGATACTTTTGAATGATCACACATGAACTTCATGTCAAATCCAAAGGTCTCTTTTCAATATTACTTCTCCTTGAACATGCTAAGGTACATGATACTGCTGACTGTCCCTGTCATTCATTCAGCAAATACCTACTGAGTGCCTAGAACAAATCCTGGAAATGTAGATAAGCTTCAACATTTTCTTTGCAGGAACTCAAAGTTAACTGGGAAAGGAGGAAATAAATAATTTAAAATAGAACATATCAAATGCTTGTAGTGATTAGATCTGTTTACAATATTTCTCATTTTCCTCTTTCCAATCACTTGGAAGGATTGCAATTCTCCAGCCCAACCCCCCTCCCACCTCCAAAATAAGGTTATGACAGGTTTTTTGGTGTAGCCAAGAAAACGTGAAAAGGCATGATGTATCATTTTCTGGTGGAAGACTTTAAAAGCTGATGTGATTTGTTAGGTTTGTTTCCCCCCACTGTCACAGAGACTAACAGTGTTTCAGATGGCAGAGGCTTTGGTAGCTTGTGACTCTGAGTCAGCATAACTTGGAATTGAGGACCTGCTAAGCTGAGGTGAACATACTGTGTGAGCAAGAATTTAGTCTTTATTTCTTTACTCACTGAGTTGTTAGGATTTTGTTACTGCAGCAAAACCTAGCATACCCTGACTTACACAGTGCTCTATGGAAATGTAAATAAAGTGCTTTGAAACATTTGTAGCCGCACTTCCAAGCTTACTGCTACTCTTTTCAAACTGGATGATCCAAATCACCTTAAACTTACCATATTAAAAAAAAAATCTTAAACATATAAAAGTAATTGCGACTAATTGCTAGGTAACGCAGTTTAGCTGCCTTTCATGTAACTGATTGGTAGGATAGAGTCTGTGAGAAAATCAATTCAGAACCAAATATATACATTTCTTAGTGTACTTGTAATTCTAATTTATGGCTACTCGGAAGTTTGTATTTCCTTTTCTACAAACTTCTGGAAACTTAAAAACAATTGAAGTTCACGTAGAGATTTGGGATAATAATATGCTTTGGT
>NW_017731595.1:2373738-2422489 GCF_001890085.2 Hipposideros armiger
AAAGCAAATCAGGGTATCTGTGATGCATAAACACAGATGCTTTGGGTAGGTAGTGTTTGCAGGGTTTGGTCTCTTGATTCTCAACTCCAGCTAGTCATTGGAATCCAAAGTAATTGGATTTCAAGTTGCTTAAAACATGCACAGGTGTTGACACAGACACATACACATATATGAATTAAGAGTTTTTATTATTCCACATATGTTTCTGACATGTTTGTTCTTTGGAAGGAAGTCAGAAGTATTTGTAAACTATAAGCAGAAAAGAGAAATACTACTTAAATGAACACAAGGAATTTACTGGGTTATGTGTCTATTTGTTGTAGTACAGTTTTTCATGTATCATAGCTTCTGTATTTCATGATTTGGAGATACTATATTGTTCTTTATCATCAGGCTCTACTGTTAAATTTGCGATATGGTTGTACTCTGCACATGCTAAAAGCCCTTTATTTCCTTGGATCGAGGACAAATGAATATTCTTTTCTTACACTCTGCAGGTGATTCAGAATCATGATGCATTTTAACTTGCTTCATATTTGATTATGATATTCTTGTTGGTCTAAGACTCTTATCCTGGTAATTTTCTTTCTTTTTTTCTTGTTTTTATAGAGGATCTTTTTCTTCATCATATTGCTAACATTGTCCAGCTACTTCTTAATTGTTTGGAATACATTCAAAGTTCCCTCTTTAAGTTTTCATGAACCTCACTGTGTTCTTAGTCTCAGTTGCTTTCCAAGCCTCTTAAAGAACTGTCACTCCAAGACTTTATTTCATTTTTGTACACTCCTATTTTTTACTATTTCTTATATCCCTTATCATCATTTTTCTGGATCTTATTGTTATTTTACTGGAATACATAACAAGCAACTATGTTAGGAAGGACGTGTGTGGTGTAAAATATATCTGAGTCTTTGCAAAAGACTTGACAGCATATATCCCAAGCTTTAAAAATATGTTATTTTATATAACAAACAAACATATGGGGATTTCTTCTAAAATGCAATTATTTAATGAAAATATTAAATACCTATAAAGACTTAACAATAAGTTCATAGTTGTAACATTTTTGCAAAATAATGGAAACTATATAAATGACCTCAGAATATATTCCAGCAACATGGGATACATGTGGTAGCCAAAATGCATCTACTGACATTGAATTATACTTATTATAAGTAAATAAAAGGAATCACAATGAAGTATAGGTTCTAATTTCTATGAAATTTTATAATTATATGTATATAATAGGGGTGTAGACAGTGCTGTTTGGCAGAACTCACTGTGATGAGGATAATGTTCTATATCTTTTTTGTCCAGTATGGTAGCTGTTTGTCACCTGTGGCTAATGAGCATTTGAAAACCTGCTAGTGTGACTGGAAAACAGAATTTTTAATTTTGTTCATCTTAAATCACCATACCACCATATGAGCAGCAAAGGCGTAGAAGACTATTACATTCCAAGGTGTTAATGGTGATTGTTTCTAATAGCGAGTCATTGATTATAGGTTTTCCTTATGTTTTTTGTCTCATCTATGTGTTTAAATGAAATTTATGATAAAAACAATAAAAGAAGCTTCCATTTGAAGAAAACATGCTTGGTAGGTATTATCTATCAAAACCATGTATCTCAATCAATATTTAAGGTTTCAATGATATATAAACTGTTCATTTCCTCCATATCAACATTTGTCATATTTCAGAAAGAATAAAATCTGTGTAAGGATTTGTCTGTTTCTTGGACTAAGTTCACATTTTTAAAGAGCAGAAACATATTTTGGTAATAACAACAATAACAGCTAATATTTATCAAGTATTACCAAGTACCAAGCACTGCTTTACATGTATTTAAGCCTTACTCTATGTGTTTGAAGTATATATTGATAACGTTCTTCATCTCACAGATGAAGAAACTGAGGCAAAGAGAATTTAAGTAGTTTACCTACGATTACTCAGTTAGGAAAATAGGGGTGTGGAGGGAGAGAATCTGGCTCTCAAACCCAGACAATGCAAAAGCTATAACTATGTGTTTCTCTGTCCACATTCAGCAGAGAGGGTGCTAGTGAGAGGCATGTGGGGCATTAGATTTAAACAGGGTTATAGTTGGACAATCAAGAAAGAAGATAAAGCAAGAGAAATATAAGAGAGTGCAGAGTAATGTGTGTCTGTGATAGAGTGCTTGTCCATGGGATTTATATTGGTTAAGATGGAAAACAAGAGCAGAATAGACAAGAGCACTAAAATGTGATAAGATGGGATAATAAATCGCTTCAGTCCTGGCAGTAGAACATGCAAGTAGGAAAGACAGGAGGTGGTGGTCAGAGAGGGGGATGTCTGAGATTTTGGAGGGGTTTCACTTATTTGTACAGTTAAGATTAGGGTATAAATGTAAGAGTGTGAGGTTAAAGGATGATGGAGGGTAAAATCATTCCAGGTTAAAGGAGCAAAAGAACAAGGCTTTGGAAGGGTTATGTACATGCATGAGGTCACCATGAAGTGTGACAGAGATGTTATGGAGAGAGTGATGGTGAACCAGAAGCTAAAATCTCACAGTGGCTTATGGATGACTGCAACAAGGAAGGGGACTGATGCTACAGTCCGGTGATGTATGGTTCATTGCCACGTCCTATTGTTTATTGTAACATCAGGATCTGGCACATGGTGAGCAATTATATCAGGATGTCGTGAGATCCAAGTAGGCATATTTCCTGCACTGGGGAGACAACCAAATACCACAGAGACTACAAGAGGAAATCAGGAGCGAGTGATTGTATCTTGTATGAAAGTCACTGAGCCACTGACCTGGATGAGAACCTGAGGCTACTTGGGCACAGACATGGTCTGGGAGACGTGGTAGAACTCAGGGAAAGAGTGCTGAGGGCACAGTTTATTTCCACCTTTGGCATGTCACAGATGGGTACATTTCCATGGAGAGAGGGCCATCCACTTGATGAGGAAATTCCAGCAGCAAGAGGCTGGGGCAGAGCTGATGGGTTTAGGTAAGACCAGATCACCCACACCAGGACTTACTTGAGTTTGTGGGCATGTTTTGGAACAAATGCAGCCCCCTTTGATGCTGCCCAGACAGAGGAAATCAATATGAGGAAATCCATAAGCTCACCATCAGTTCATGGGGTTTCATGGGATTGTTCACGTGAGGAACAAACAATCATATGGAAAAGGCGACCGAATCTTCATGGTCTGGCACAGCTGGAAGCATCCATCTATTCTCCCTCTTCTTTCTTCCTACCCTGTCTTCAGTGGAATAAAAAAGCTTTTTTAAAAAAAAAGTTGTTACATCAGGTGAAGCCTCATGCCCCTCCCTATAGAACTCCAGAGCTTTTAACCAAATGTGAGACTAAAGTTTCAAAATGGAGATGAATGACTCTTAACTGAAAAGGACTCACAGGTTATAGAATTAGATTGAAATGTTATTAGGGGAGTCTGTTACCTAATTGAAAATGCAGCTTCTATAGAAAATATTTGGTAGCAGTATCTAGAAACTATTTATGCCCCCAAATTTTTACTGACAATATTTGTGGAGTGAATGAATAACTTAGATTCTATTACAAGTCAATATTACATACTTAATACCTGAGCCATTTGTACATAAATCTTTAGTGAAAGGAAATTATAGAAGCCTAGATGGTGCCTGTGTCTTCATTGAGTCAAGATGAAGCCACTCCTCTAAAAATGAGTTAGGACATACTTATATTGCAGGAATCGAAGATCCAAAGAAGTCTTTTAACTTGGAATCAAAAAATCTTAAGACAACTCTCCCTTCTGGTCTGTGAATTATAATTCTCACCTCAGAAAATGCACACGTCAGTCACACCATGTCATGATCACGTGGATTGTGAAAATGGGGCTCTGCTAACATCAATGGGTATAGACTCTTACACAAACACTTTGCGATACTTTGGTGAACTCTGCTCATGTACAAAGTTGAACATGTTCATCAGCTTAGTCGGTGAGTAATGGAAGGAATTCCGTAGATTTTAAGCAGGAAACTGGTAACTTTGGTCTTACTTTTTTCTTTTTCAGGTTTTATTTTAATGTGCCAGGAAAAGTAAGGATCATAAACTCCCTCCTACTTGAAATTATTACAGACTCCTCAGTCTTGCAGGGAGGAAGAAAGTCTGTGACATCCATTGTGCTGGGGAGTTCATTTTTTCTTGCCTCCGCGGGAAGGTCTGTGGCTGGCTCAGATAAGGCAACATCCGCATATTCCTTTTATGTTGGCTACATGAACTATGTGAGGTAATGATACAAAATAAATATAAAAGAAAGCCTCACTTAAGGGTCAGTGAGAAGAGCAGAAGCAATTCTTTTCTTCCTCTTTAAGTTGGCATCATTGGAAGGAAAACTAGCTTAAATCTCTCCCTTATACTTAACCTGATTTTCAAATTACCTTTTATTTTTCCTTTTCCATGTTTTCTTTCTTTCTTTCTTTCTTTCTTTCTTTCTTTCTTTCTTTCTTTCTTTCTTTCTTTCTTTCTTNAAATAATATTCAGAATAGAAAATGTTGCCATTTACAAATGATGAAATTAACATTTCTGTGTCCACTTAGAACAAAATTGTTTTCATCTTCTCCTCTTACTGCGCATCCTACAATCTTATTGAAATAGCGTTTCATAGACTTAAAAAAATGACCTATAATTTCTCCCCACAAATTTGGTGGGTTGGTATTAACATTAGCCACATTTACTTTTTCTTTTCTTTCTTTCTTCCTTTTTTTTTTTTTAATGATAATGGAACAAAACTAAGGAAGCAAGTGATTTGGGAAAGCCAAGCTATTGTTAGGTGGCAAAGTCGGATCGTGAAGTAACCATGTCTGGTTCAAAGCCTGACGTTCTCCGTGCTATCCTGAACAGTTTCTCCTTTTTCTTTCCACGTACACAGGGAAATAGCTTCTGTTAAGTTTATCATACATTGGAGTGATTTAACAGGGGACAATGATCATAAATGAATGGAACGGAGATGAGAATAATCAATAAATGACAGTATTAAGGGAGCACTAATGAAACATTAATTTGAAAATTGCTCCAAAATGTACTCTAATATAGGCTTTATAACCATACTCGGATTTGATGTGAAGATAAACTAATTCTATGCAAATGCTTGTGGCTTTAACAGTTATTTTATGTACCTTGATGCAGTCCTTAAGGAAAATTGCCAGGATCATTAATAAGTCTCTAAATAGATTAGGCTACTTTGACACTCCAGAAGGCATCTTCCTATAATTGCTGCCTATTACATTCCGATTACAGCGAATTGCTTGCTTTCCATGCCCAAGTTAAAAGTTTCCAGTCTGCATTTTTGTGCTTTCCCAGTTGTTGGCTTTCCATTTGGTCTTGCCACATCAGAACAATGAATCATCTTGTCCATTAGCTGAGTTTGGAAATTCTGTGTTATTCAATGANCTTCCTTCCTTCCTTCCTTCCTTCCTTCCTTCCTTCCTTCCTTCCTTCCTTCCTTCCTTCCTTCCTTTTGGTAGAGAGGGAAGCAATTTAAATGTTTGGACTATGAATTCTGTGAATCCCATAATTGTGCCATTATTTGAAATCTATGTTGAAGATATGGGTTAATCTGAAATGTGCTTTGTGCTGCTGGGTATTTCTTTAGAGTTAAACTACTACAATTTTTCACCGTTGGCTTGTTTGTATTGGATTTTCAGCTTCCTCTCATCATATCGAGTTCTTGGATGCATCCATATTTGAAGCAACTTAGTTATGGCAAGCATACTGCTTATATTGCAGGTTGGTGTATAAAAATCTGATTAGGATTTTTGAAATGCAGTATCTAGGAAATGATCCTTAAAGTATGTGTCAGCCAGTTTGGCCAAATGTTTTAGCAATTATGCTTGCTAATTTTTAGTAATTATATCTCTTGTGTTTGAATAGCTCTTGTCTTTGAACAAGCTGCTCATTTCTGAACTATGGAAATTTCCAGAAAGTTCTGGAAAAAAAAAAGAGTACTCTAAGGACAAATGAAAGGTGAACATTATATTGCTATGCTTTTCAGGGAAGAGTTGTGATAGAATCTCAGTGATTTTGGAATGCAGTGGATTCATTTCACTAAACTAAAATTGCTATTTTTGTGGCAAACTAATTCTGGCTGCTTTGCATTCCTATTTTCTAAGCTGGGTAGTTATTTTATCAGGCTAATGACTTTTTTTCAATTAAGCTTTTTATTTTGAGATAATTGTAGATACACATGCAGTTGTAAATTATATTGATGACTTTTTGATGATAATATAACATTGTGGGTAAGAATAGTATGAGCTGAGTCAGAGAGAAGCAGCTCTGTCTATTGAATCTGGTCTGACACGTCCTAGTTATAGGATATTGTGCATCTCACTGAGAACAAGCTTCTTCATCAATAAAATGTGAAAAAATAATTCAGACCTCACAGGATGATTTTAGATGCATTCAGGGTATAGAGTGTACCTGGACCTCACTAGACAGTGATGATGATGATGATGATGGTGATGGTGGTGGTGGTGGTGGTGATGGTGATGATTTTTACTGCTGTAGAACACATCCAACACACAGCAAAACACAGTGGAAACTATCCAATATTTATGCATTCAAAATGGGTACTCTTTCAAGAAATGGGTCCATTCCATGAAGAAAGCTATAATTGTGTATGGAAAAACTCAAAATGTTTATCTTACTTATAAGATATATTATCTCTTAAGGTGTCATTACATGAGTATATACTTATTTTCTCCACCAAATTATAAGTTTTGTGAAAATAATAGCTAAATAGTATTTTGACATAGTGTGTCCTCAACAAGTATTTAAAGGCAAGTCTAGATTTGTTGATTCCATTTTATTCAATTCTATTTGTTTGATAGGTGAGTTTATTAAAATAAATTAGAATTTTCTTTATATGCAAAATTTAAGTTTATTATTTGATAGACTGTGTACTCTGATATAAATGTGGTGTTAGAAAAAAATATTTTAAGATTTCATGACTGAGCATTCTTTCATTCTCCTCCTTTCGTGAATTTTGTATTATTATGGCACACATGAATCTTATCATCCTTTTAGGAACTTAGCAACAACTCAACCTAACCTTTCTAATGATACTACCAAGTTGGAGAGTCTATTTTCATTCCGCTTCAACTCAGAATTTGATTTTGCTGAGCAGTAAATGGCCTAAGCTTCTACTGCTATGTCTGATTGTTTTGAAACTGTGCAGCTTTTCTGATGTTACCTAGCCTTTTCTAAATTGACTCAGCATCAACTTTGCTTTCTTCTCTTTGGGGCCTATGGATCAAGTATAGTTTACTTTTATGATTCTAGGAGAGAGTTTTTGACTTCAGATCAGAACTGTATAGATCAAAACTCAGAAAGATAAATCTTTCTTTCCTGCAGTGCTTTGACCTAAAATAGCTGTGTTCCAATGCTACCAGGGATATATTTTCCTGTAACTTGTATTTTTTTTCAAACTTATTTTTAGAAAGAATACATAGAATAAATTAAATTAATTGTTGAAATATGAATGGCTGAAATATGAATAGATATGTTGTGGACCAAATCATATGATTATGTTCTGTAGTAGCTCAAAATGAAGTAGATTTTGGAAAAAATACTATACAGTACACAATATACTGTATCTCTCTTCTTTATGTTGCTTTCCTTTTTGCATTATCTTGAAATTTTACTCCTTGTTTCAACATTGTATTAGGTGGGGTTGTCTATTTTCATGATTCATATAAAATGTACTGTGTTCGTTTGGGGATGGAGGAAAAGAATGGGAATTCAAAAATAAATATATGAAATGGAACCTAACCCTTAGAAGAGTTTTTAAATGGCGTGAAAGGCAGTGCTAAATGGTGGCTGAGGGTCCACTGCCTGACTTTAAATTAAAATTTTATTACCTACTAGATTTCCTTCATCCAGCACCTTTATTTACACCAATTTCATTCTTAGTATAATGGGATAATAATAATTTGTAACTCATAAATGTTTTCTTGGGATAAAATGAAATAATGAATATAAAAGCACTTCTCATATTTGATGCATAGAAAATGCCCTATAAATGTAACTTGCTGTGATTGTTATTAAAGCACTTAAGAATAGAGTGGAGATTTTCTAGTATAGTGCCTCAAATAGTCCAGGTTTACTTTTCTTCTAATAGATAAGCCATCATTTGTATTTCAGATAAATATTTTTGGAGAAACTAATGAGTATGTCTTTGAGGCAAAAAGTCAATCCTATTTTTTTTTGTTTTTTGGCTGAAGAAATGGTAGACATAAATTTATAGAAGCCTGGCTTATAAGTTAAGGCATTCTATGAGTATAAAGGCTAATGGGAATAGGAAAGTTTATATAAATTCTGGTATGCAAGGGGATGATGCCAAGACAGTCAAGCAGACATTCAATTTCCATTTCCAGCCCACTGCAGTTGAGTTTCTTGGGAAGCAGACTCTGGGAGGAGATTAGTATGCAAGGAGTTGATTGGTGCTCTCTTCATCTGAGTGACATAACTGGAGAGGCATGGCAGCTGAGTGTCAGCCGATAGCTTTTCTAGAAGCTGAATGGTGAAGTCCTTCTGTTCTGCAGCGGGTGTCTGGGTGGTACAGCCCAGAACCCATAGCACAGCCATTCCTGGACATGACTTTTATTTCTTCCACATATAAGTTATATTAAATATCTCTTTGGTTATTGTCTGTCATTACATCAGAATTAAAACCCTGTGATATTAGGGACATGTCTGTCTTATGTATCTTCATTGCTTGAAATGGTGCTTGGGATATTGTAGTCACTTAATGTCATAAAAAATAATCCAAAGTATTCATTTATTTACCAAAGAAGTTGAAGCCTTGGTATTGTAAAATTCAGGATTTTACTTTATGTGTAATGAATGAGGTGAATAATTACATAGCTTTTCGTCATTGGACAAGTAGGTGTTTTTATTTTTTAAGTCCAAAGAAAGAAATTTATTATTATAAGGCAAACTGAGGAGTTGAAAACTTGCTGTTCTGTATGTAATATGATCTAGTAATGGAATTACCTGGACATTAAAATAACTGGGTTGATAAAGAACTGCCATAAATGCAGTTCATAATAAAAACCATAATGCTATTAGTCAATATTAATATAGTTCATATTTATTACTATGTAATAAATTACTATGTATTATTGTTGGTATTATTATAACTAATACTGCATCACATAGTCTGTGTCTTTTGAATACCAATGGGTGGGAAGTGTTTTATCAGGGCCCATGATGACCCTAAACAATTGCACCTTGTGGAAACTTAGAGCTAATGCTTCTCAATATAAGGTCCCCACACCACCATGACTGGATCACATAGGAGTCATGGAAAAGTAGGAGTTAATAGGCCCAAAGTATCTCACTGATCTAGGGCTGGGCAGCTGCGTTTTTCAGAATCTCCCCAGGTCACTCTCATGGACCCTAAAGTTTTAGATCAATTGTTAACTTGGTATTATAATTGATGCATAGACCATAAAAGGGAAAGAAGGAAAACATAACCAGCATTTGTTCATCACCTGTTTTGTACCAATACTTTGTTTGGTGTTATCTTCATTAATTTTATTTAATCCTAACCAAAAAAAAGGCTGAAAGGTAGGTACTATTATTTTTGCTTTAACAATTACACTGAGCTCAGAATTAGTAGCACGGCAGATAGTAATGAGTGGAGATGAAACTCTAGCTCAGCTGTGACTCCAAAGCCCTTTTCCTTTCTGCTGTACCAGGATGCTCTCCTGTCATGTAATTTCACACACACACACTCAGCCAAACTCAGCAGACAAAAGAGAAGAGTTTGCCTTTCATCTTTGCAGGAATAGTATATACCGTATTTGCCGGCGTATAAGACGACTGGGCGTATAAGACGACCCCCTAACATTTCCACTCAAAATACAGAGTTTGTTATATGGGCAGTCTATCTGAAGTGTACCTGGCGTATAAGACGAACCCCCACTTGGAGGCATATTTTTCAGGGCCAAAAAATCGTCTTATACACCGGCAAATACGGTAGTATATGCAATAAGGTTACTGCAAAGAGGAATCGCTATCTTTTAGGAAGACGTCATGAGGATGGAGGATTGAGTTGGATCTTAAATGAGTGGAAAGTAGATATGAAATAGAAAGAATCTTTTTTAGTTTTTCAGCTTTAAAAAAGTTGAGGTAGTAAAATATTACATATATTCTGGAGTCTTGCTCCTCAAAGTATGCTCCATAGGTCAGCCTTATCAGCATCACCTGGGAGCTCGTTAGGCATGCAGAATCTCAGGCCCCACCCAGATCTGCTGAATCAGAATCTGCATCTCAACAGGATCCCTAGGTGAGATGATGCACATTAGAGCTAGAGAAGCACAGCTTGGAGGATTAGTAGTAAACAGGTGTTGTTGGAACCAAGGGAATCAGTGGATTAAGTCAGTAAATACACATCTGAGCCAGGTTATGAAGTTCCTCTACTTGAAGACTAAGCCATTATGGTTTTAATTGTCCAATGCTCTATCAAAATTCCAAAACATGTAAGATAAACAGAAAAAAATAAGAAAGAACCGAGAAAACCATTTAAAGGAAGCAGCAAGAATAGTAATTACTTGGTCTGTGATTCTTGGAATGTGGTCCCAGGACCAGTAGTGTCAGCATCGCCCTAGAACTTGTTAAAAATGAAGACTCTCAAGCTCCACCTACTGTATCACGAACTGTAGGGTTAGAGCCCAGCAGCCTGTTTTCACAAGCCCCCAGGTGATTTTGAGCTATATTCAAGTGCCTAGGGGCACGGAATGTGACATTCTTTTCTAACAAAAATAAAAATAATAAAGTATCCTAGGTGTATTATTTAAAGCTCTTAGATGCAAGCTTAGAAACTGACTTTAGTTAACCTATGCAGGATGGGAATTATAAGAAGGATGAGAAAATGGCATGGACAACAGTGGGCTCCACTGACATAACCATGAGTCATATCCACATATTCTAGCTGTGCACCTTGACGACTTCAGTCTTTCATTGCTTTTCCGGTGTCAAGCTTTTATTGTATTTAGTTATTGTGCTTCAGCAAAATCTACTGAACTTGATAAACGATGGCAAACCAAAACAGGGAGGGACGTTTCTAAGCAAGGCAGCATGCAGGAGCACATACTTTAAACACACATATAATGTGCATGCATGTAAAAGTGTATACATACTTATAACATTTAAATTAAACATGCTATAAACACATAAGTAAACATCAACGCTATTTTCTTTTTTAAAAATCCCAATACACATTGTTTTGATGCACGTTATCTTTATTTCCTCTACATTCTTTCTGTATTGCTTTATAATGAATTTCAGGACTAAAAACCTTGTTACATTCTATGCTCTGAAAGCACCTCTCAAAGTAGAAAGGACAAGAAGTAGCTATAGCCATTTATATTCAACTTTTTCCTGACTCAGCATCAATGTCCATTCCTTCTACAATAATATTTCTGTAATTTCTGCATTTATGATTTGTAAAAATCACACTTTTCACACTTGTTACCATACAGTGAAAGTGCAATCTGTATCGAATAGATCTTGAATTACTGAACTGTTATGAGATTCTGTTATCAAAATGAAGGCATTTTCTCTGATTTGTTGATTCATTTTCTCTTTGAATTACTAATTTAGAAATATATATAGAAATCATATATAAAAAATAGTTTTTCTCAGCAGATAGTTTTTTAGATGTTATTGCTTTAATCATGTTTTATGCTGTATGTTAAATTAAGCATACACTAAGTGCTAATTCCTTAAGAAATAACTTAAAAGAGAGCTGATGTAGTTCTCTTTGGTATTAATAGTCACCTTTCTCCTAATTTTTCTTCATGTTTCTCAACTTATTAGAAAAATATTTCAACCAAATTTTAGTAAGTCAGACGTTTTTATGCTTTCAACATTTTATTATTACACAAATGATGTGTAGATGAGACAGAATTCCTGCCCTGCTGTAGCTTCCACTCTAGTTGGAAAATAGGCACTGTCTTTTCTTTTTTCTATCAGCATATAGCATGCAAAATTTAGTTGTTAAAAAGTCAGAGGATCTACAATCTTTGTCCACAAGGTTAGGACCTTCCAGTCAATGAATAACTGGATCTGAAACCAGACAGCGATAGTTCTGGTCATTTCTAGGTCTTCTCTCATGATGGGGCTGTAAAACTAATGTGGTGCCATTCCTCACTTGCCCTTTTGAAAGGATATAAATCCATACAAATATACGAATATACAAATATACAAATATATGTAAAAGGAAAAGGAAGAAAGAAAGTGGAGAAAATATAAGCTAGCAGTCATTTCTGCTGCTTATTTTTTTAATGTATAATGTGTTTATTATGTGCTAAGCTCCATACTGTGGGCTTCCTATACATTATCTCATTAATTTAATTATTTTTAAAATTTTTTTATTGAGATCCTGGGGCTTGATTTCCATTAGCATAGGTCTCAGCCTAAAATCAGTAAGCATTTCTAAAGTCCATGTCAAGTCTGTCTGCTTTTCTCTGATTGTTGAGCTAATTGGTAAATTTGGGGCACATTGTAACTGCGTGGGTATGTTAACTGTATTTGTTTTGATAAAATGTGGCACTATCCACTTGTATATTGAGCATAGCACATTAGGAAACGGTCAGGAAAAAGTTAAGCTATATTTCCAAATGTTGAAGTGATTCATAAAACATCATTAAAATAATTTACAAAGTTTACTAAATGTATAATTCTTAATGACTTTCCACTCTTTAACAGCAGTTAAATGAAGGGGCTTTTAAGACTCTTTATTTGAATAATTGTTGGTAAAGAAAGCTGTTAAAGGTGTTCATAAAAGGTGCATAAAATAGGCCCTAGCCACTAACACTAAGGATTTTTTGCCTTAGGGAAAAATAAAGCACTCTTTGCACATGGTTTCAAGGATGTCACTAATTACCATTATGTCTGTAATAAACTGTTTTAGGTACAGGTGGCATTTCCCCTGAGCACCCTGGCCCTACATATTAAAACCTGGTGTTTCAAGAGTGCTAAAGCACATTGTATTAAAATTTGGTGCAAAATGTGGCTCTGTTTTTAGGGATGCTGTAATAAAATTGTTTCTTTTTTATCATTGGAGGGATACAGAAACAATATTGGTCCAGATTGGTATTTAATTATACTAGTAGTTAATATGAACATTTGATAGGTAGCAAAATAGTTGTTAATATGTTGTGGAAAATAGTGATCATATGTGACAAGATAAAAATACATAATTTGGGCTGGCCAAGTGGCTCAGTTGGTTAAGAGCTCGCTCAAGAGTGCAAGCTCTAAGCAACAGCGGTTTGATTCCTTGCCCAAGCTGAGCTGCCGCTGAGCTGCCAACAGGTGGCATGATGGCTCAGCTAAAAATAAAATAAAATAAAAATACATAATTTGCTCCGTAGATCACCAGTTTAACTTCTGAAAATAGTAACTTGGATTTCTTCAGAAAAAGGCACTTGAAGTATATAAATAGCCTGTGTGTAATTAAGACAAAATCCAACAAATCAGAAGACACATGCTGATTTAGAGTTACTGCTGAATAAGCCAGTTCCATAAAACTATTTGGATACAGTTGGGTGGTTTTTGAGTTCCAACAAATAAATACAAAATTTGGTTTTGTTACCATATATCTTGCAATAACTTTTCAGTTATTACCCTAGAAGAACAGTTCTACTTTAAATATTTTACTTAAAGTTTCATAATACATTATAATATTCAAAAACTATATCTTCGTTTATATGTTTAAATTTTCTGGATTTTATTTTATTCCATTGTACCTTTCTACTTCAAATCAACAATTTCACCATGCAAGCCTCATCTAATCAGGAGACAAATACATTGTTCAGGTTCGTTCAGAGGTGAGGATTAGTTATAATCATTCATATTACTTAATTGAAGTCAATAACTTAATATATTTAGTTTATAACAGTATTGGATAGTTTTTTAGTAGAATTGATTTGTTTTAGTGGACTCTGAATACTAAGTACATGTACATTTAAGAAAATTTATAAAATTCAGAAAAGCCAAAAGTAAAAGCATGAATTATCCCAAAACCCATCAATCACCCAGATATCTATAATGTTGTCATTTTGCAGACAACACAAAGGTTACTGAATTTTAGGGGGGAGAAATTTATGAAGGGATCTTATGTATATTTGCATAATACTATTTAATAAAGGTTCACAAATGTTAAATTCTTAGTTTTTAATTTGCAAAGAAATATGTTTAATCAAAATCTGTAAAATAAAAGTAGAAGGAAAATCTTCCTCAGAAATAACTGCGACAGACCTTTTGGTTAATTTTCTTGTGGTTTTATTTCCACACAGAGGTTCATGTACGTCAGTGCCCTTCAATCAGAGACCACTGGGAACACACCTGTGGTTGAACAAGTTGGACTTCTTATCTGTTGAGATGAGGGAGGCTATATTACATGGGAAACTGGTGGGCAAGGCAGCATTTAAAAGGAGCACAAGAGTGTACTAACTGGGTATAGGATAGAGGCTTTGGTTAGGTGATTTGGAGGAGGGTTTAAGGAAGTGATGATTTGCTTTGGATTGGATGCTATGAGGAAGCAGGCAATTCCTGTGCTTGAGTATCCTAATTAATCTATCTAGATGATTAGACTGACTAATGCTGTCATTGGCAAAGAAATAATTGCCCCGCCTAATAGCCTGGATGGTGGAATGGTTGGTGATTTTTGTGGTTTGATAAGGTTTGTGATTTGTCTGTATTCAGATTTTATGAAGTGATCTGATTTTTGTGTGGCACCATCATGATCATAGAGTGGCCTTATCTGGTGTTGATGTTCTGTGACATTGTTTACGTTCATCAGGAGCTCAAGACCTATCAGTGAGTGCCAGGCCAACTGAAAACCGTAACGAGGCCTAGCTCCTGGGTCACAGGGGCTGCTTTTCTCCTTCTCATATATTAAGATCATATTTTATACTCAGTGTAAAACATATGAAGCAGGAGCTGTTTTCTGTTCATTGTTGATATTTCCAGTGCCTACAAATCTGCTTGAATCATAGAAGCTGCTCAAAATTTGTTGAATGAATATAATAGAATGTACAACACCAAGAGTGAATTGTAAGGTAAACTGTGGACTTTGGGTGATTATGATGGGTCGGTGTAGGTTTATCAACTGTAACAAATGTACCCTCTGGTGGGGCTGTAGATAATGCGGGGAGAGCCATCCATGTGTGGGGACATGGGGATACAGGGGATTTCTGTGCTTTTGGCTCAACTTTCGATTCATCCCCCAAACTGTTCTAAAAACAAAGAGGTTTTTTTTATATATATACATACAATTTATATATTAATAATTGTAATTTATAAATAAAGTCAAATATATATCTAAATTAATAGTCATATATAAAGTCATATACTATATGTGTATATACACATATAAATTTAGACAGGGTAAATGGAGTTTAAGTTTTCTAAAGTCCTTTCATAGGCTTTATTATTATTATTATTTTTTAAAGGTTTTTTTGGGGAATTGGGGGAGGGGAACAGTGTTGGGGAATGGGGGAAGGGGAACAGACAAGTTGCTGTCCTTTCGTCTTTCAGTCTAGTTGTAGAGGACATTGCTTCAGTGGCCAATGTTGGTATTATGATCATTGTGCTCTTCCCGGCCGAGGCAGTTGGTTGCCGGCCATTGGACAGCCGCTCACGATGGCTCACGGTGCCTGCCGCCCATGCTGGTACAAATTCATAATGAATAATCCCTCTGATATAAAAAAAGTTTAGCAACATCATTGCAACAAGTTCGCAAACTTAATTGTTAGAACTATCGTAGAACTATCAAGATAACAGACGTGTAAAATGGATTATGAAAAAATTCAAATAAAGCAAGAAAAGGGAGAAAAGGTTAACCAAACAGGCAAAACACATAGAAATAAAATAATGGGTTTCAGTTCACAGTTACATCAAAACCATATATACCAGTGATAGCAAATATAACAGATCTAACTACTAAAATAAATAGAAAAGATTATTAGTTTGAATTTACAAGTGACGCACCCTAGATATATTGATGTATAAAGTTTAAAAGAAAAGTATGTGTAGTTTGTATTCCAGATAAGTTAAAATCGTCATCGTTTACCCTGCCCTTCCCATTGAATGTAGCCATAAAACCTGGAGAGAATGTATGGAACAACTACCTGTAGAGAGCTTAGGTAATACAACCAGAATTTGTAATGCCATCCAGCTGGCCGTGAATTTACCTTTTCTTCTCTCTGGTATCTATCTATCAGCCTGCACCCAAGTCTCCCTGAAATCTGAGTGTCTGCATTGAGCGCAGCTAGAGACAGCTCCAGGAGAAATCCTCTAGATTAGCAACGAGAAGCGTGAAAGGAGTTTTTTCAATAATGACAGGGGCAGCTCTAATAAAAATGCTCCAGTGAGTAGGGCTACAAATATTGGAATGACTCTGTCAAGAAACAGATGGTTACTAGACTTAGTGTGATAATCACATTGTAAGATATATAAATATCGAATCACTATGTTGTACACCTCAAACTAATACAATATTTTATACCAACTATACTTTAATAAGAAATATTGAAATGAATGCAAATATAGAAAATCTCAGGAAAGAAACAGAAGATATATAAAGGACAATCAAATAAGAAATTTTAGAACTGAAAAATAAAATAACCAAATAAAAACTCTCAGGATGGGCTACATATCAGAATGGAGAGAACAGGAAAAAAAAATCAGTAAAATTGAAGATACATCCATAGGAATTATCCTGTCAAATAACATATAATTTAAACACTGTTAGACTACACCAGGTTACCTATGAAAAAAACAATTGGACTGATGGTGGTCTCCTCTGGAGGCTACAGACAATGGAATTACATATTTAAATTGGCGAGCAATAATAACTGCTGTCAATCTAAATATATTGTACCAAACTAAATAGTTCGGTATAAAGAAAATAGTAAGGAAAAGTATATTTCAAATACATGACATGAAGTTAGTTTACCATCCATAGGTCCTCATCAGCGATGTACATCAACAAGGACAGTGGAACAGAGAAAGGCATTAAGGTATGAAAAATGGCAAAGTCTATCTAGAATGTGATAAAATATTACTAATTTTAGTTACCTTTTTTTTTTTTTCATTTCAAAATAGGTCAAGTTGGGAAAAATTAGTAAAATGAATACGATAAGTATTCGGTGTATAATTAGAGTATGCTAACACCAGAGGTATAGAAATACTTATTTATTTATAATGAAGAATGCAAATTATGAAATTAATGGTGATCCCTAAAAAAATATAAATGTAGTATATAGTTTCCAAAATAGAAAAGAAGAAATGAGGATTCCATAAAAATCTATCAATCCAACAGGAGTGTGAAGGGAGGAAGGGGAAAAAAAAGAGGGAAAATAGATAGTAAGCAAGAAATAAAAAACACGATTTTTTAAAGAGTCCAAATGCATCAATAATCACCTCATACGTAAGTGGTTTAAACACTAGTTAAAAGTCAGAAATTATCAGATGAAATATAACCGAAATAAAAAACATTTGTAAAAGACTCACATACAGCAAAACAAACCAAAAAAAGAAAGAGATAAAAACATATGCTTAGAAGAGTCCAAACCATATACTAGGAACTGTTTCATGATTTTCTTCCAGATGATACAAGTTTTCATATTAAAGTTATTAGGTTCATTGTTGTGTACCTCAGTGTTGAAACAGACAAAATGGAGAGGAACGCCTTAGGAAATAACTATCTTCTTTTGTGTACAAGGCCAACATTTACAAAGCATAAGGCCAAAGGTGATAATTTACACTGGCTCAGGATCACTTAACTCAGCGGTTCTCAACCTGTGGGTCGCAACCCCTTTAGGAGTCGCCTAAGACCATCGGAAAACAAAAAGTTATTTACATTATGATTCATAACAGTAGCAAAATTACAGTTATAGAGTACCAACAAAAATAATTTTATGGTTGGGTGTCACCACAACATGAGGAACTATATTAAGGGGTCGCGGCATTAGGAAGGTTGAGAACCGCTGACTTAACTATAAAGCAACATTACCCTGGCCCAGAGCTCTGTTTAAATACCCATCAGGCTCTTACCTGACAAGCAGAGTGCGATCTGCCACCTGGTGAGCAAAATAAGAAAACATGGCACCACATGCTCTGCGGAGATCTTAGTCTGGAGAAGAAATGCTTAACTGGGTAGGTGGCTCTAGATGGAGATTCATGTAAGGCTTGAGGAAACCCTTTGACTCCCTGAGATAATATGCACACGTGGCTCCATGCATTTTTTTCAGTGTGATAGGTTAATAACTCTCATCACGTTCTGGAAAGATTGATCTCTCCTCAAATTTGAACACCACCACTATAGGATCCGTTAGCTAATGTGTATGCATGGAAATTGCAAGAGGAAATGGAAATGCAAGATTTCACAGTTTTAAAAATTTTTTCTACTTTTAATTTAACTTGGCAAAGTAGATTTCTTAATTTAAAGTAATTGTCATCTGAAAGACACTTTCCCCCCCACCCCTCCCCACCCCACACACACTCACACTCTCTTTCGGGGTAAAGCTTTCCTTACATTATTCAACTTGTAAAGTTTAATGCTCCTGACACCAGTTTTCAAATTGATTTTTGTGGCTTCTTCTCAATTAGCCTTGCAAATTAGTAAGAGTGGTTGAGTGATAAAAAGAAACCCTCAGAAAATCTCTAAACCTCATTTTAGCCAATAATTTCTACACTTTTCTCCTTCATTTCTTTACAAGAACTTAAAATTGGTTTCAAAAAGAAGCCATTTGAATTTCACTTCCATCTACTGTCCCTCTCTCCCCTGTCGTGAAGGTGTTAATGACCTGAAGCAAAAGACCTGGAACCCTGCAAATGGTTTAAGGAGTTTAAACATGAGGTAATTTCCTATTTTCTGGCACCCTGGCTGCTTTTATCAACTTGCTTTCAGTCTTATGATAAATGTAGACATAGGTGTGAATAAATAATATAAAATGCTTCATGTGTTTTATTCTCATAATCTTGCTTATTTTTTTCTGGCAAAATCAGGATACAAGTTTACATAATAAAAACAAATAGGCAGCATTTCGTTAGAATTTTACTCTTTTTTAATGCAATATGATATGTGGTTGCTTTTATAATAAGCAAAAACTTTGATTTAAGGAGGTCCTTGGAATTTAGCAGTCAAGCCATCCTAGATATGGCTCTGAGATCAGCCCACTTTACTGAGTTTAACTTTTGGTAATAATTTTACATTATGTTTTCAGAGTACAATATAGTTTATTACAAGCAGAGTGTCTTTTAGTGAGGGCTCTAAGAGTAGGCTCCCTAAATTTAAATCTCAGCTGCACTGCTACTTACAGGTAGAGTAAACTTGGGTAATTTTCTTAACTTTTCTAAGCCTTAATTTTCTAACCTCTAAAGTGAACAGTGACATCATCATCATCATCATCATCATATCATCATAATTTACAGGTTCATGTGAGGACAAAATGAGATAATTCATGTAACACAGTTAACATGGCTACGGACCATTTTCAAGAAAGGAATATTCAATAAAAGAAATAATTTTCCTCTTAAATATCCAAGTAACACTAGTCCTTCTTTTTTCCACTTTAGGGAAGCAAATGCAATATTTTATCAGTTTCCTCTTCTCAAATGTTTGAATATTCCTGAAGAATGTTTTCTTGATGCTGTAAAGCAGTAAGATGAGCTATCTATAATTACATACAAATTAGGAAAGAATTTCTTACAAGCAAACTATTGCGTGAACAGAGCCAAACATAGAAGATTACATACAGTCTAATTCCATTTATCCCTCAAGTAGGGCAGGTAGTGATAGACAGGGAGCAGAGGGAAAATTCTGGGGTCTGGGTATGTTCTGTTTCTTGAACTGGGTTACAGATGTTCCTTACACAGATGTGTTTAGTTTGTGAAAACTTATCAAGCTGAACATTATGACCAATATCTTTTGATAAGTACATGTATTCACTAAAAAGGTTTCGAACAGAAATGCTATCTTTTGAAAACATCAATCCAGGTAGGTGTTATTTGTCCCATGTCTTGACCATCCGTCTGATACTGATACTCCATTATGGGCTGACTCCTTCTTGTCTTTTTAACTTGCCTTTCATTCTAACTTCTTGCCTTTTTAACTCTCCCCATTCTACCTTGTCCTTCATGTGGACTCAGACCTCTCCTTTTAGTCCCGAAGCAAAAAGGAGAACAGACTTTAATAAAACTTTCCTTATGCCCTGGAGGAGAACAGAAACCATGAGCAGAAGATGGCTAGGAAATAGGGAGGGGGAGCTAGTTTCCATGGCTGCAGAGGCTCTTGGCTGGTTCTCAGTGTGGCTCAAGAAGTGGCGTTGGGCTGTGAAGACAGACACCCTCCCCTAGCTTCGATGGGCCGTGGGAGATTCTTTGGCAGTGTTTCACTTCTAGCTGGGATTTTGGGTCCCCAGACTTCTCTAGGGCTTGGGGAAGGGGGTTTGTCCCTCACGCCTCAGACTCAAGTCTACCCCAACGTCAGCATAACCAACTCAGATAGGATCTTTGACCACAATGGGTGCACCTTTTTATATAAGACAAGGGCACAATCAATTACTGCAGTGTAAGTATTCACAGCCTTTCCCTGTGTCATGTAATGACTGGAGATGCAGACGGAAGCCAAATTCTAAGAGGCAAAGTTGAGCACTATACTTGTGGAATGAATGGGAGGGGAAAACAGAAGGGAAGGGGAAAGGGAGAATTGACCTGCCTTTGCAGTTGGAAACTAGAGACTCACAGGGAAGCGAGTCATTGTGTCCAGACTGTTTATGAGGAAGGGGAGATGACGCAACTACTATGAGGTATAATGCTTTCGGGAAAGAGAGGAATAATGATGATTATTAGGAAATTTTGCCTTGTGTTATGCTAAATTTCTTCCATGCCACCTCTCAAAAACACTTTTGTTAAAAACTGCTAGCTCTTTAGAGAAAAAAAAAACAAAACAATTATTTTTCGTTCCCTCATGATACTGAGACTGGCGTTAAAAGAGGGCAAGATGGCCTAGTTTTATTGGATTACATTACATATATCAAATATATAAAGATTTATTGCACAGTGTTTCTGAACTAGTCATTTACGATCGATTTTTTACTTTATTGTTGTATAACTAAATGAGTAATTCAAGGGCACCTCCCACCTGCCACTCTCCTGACCAAAATAAGAACAAAGGTGCATTCAACACCCTTAACACCCCTAACCACATTTAAAAGTGCTTAAACTGGAGTTTCTGACTAGTTTATTTTCATCCCAAAGTTTAAAAATCCCTGGGAAATTTTTCTAGTAAAACACAAGGCCAAAACATGTGGACTTCCTTTCCTTCAGTAGTAATAATAATAATAATAATAATAATAATAATAATAATATAGCCCCTTGTGGGATGTATTGTGCTAAGAACATTACATTTTCATTTGTTTAATCTTCACAAAAAAATCTACAAAATGGCGACTGTTATTAGTATAACTCTCATTTCCATTTTACCAAAGAATAAATTGATGCACAGAAAGGTTAAATGACTTGCTCAGGGTCACACAGGTGGTAGGTGGTAGGGCTCAGATTCTAGTTCTGGCATCTTGCCTGATCCTGGATTTCTTCTTCTAATCGCTATGTTTTATTGTCTCTAAAAAGACTACTTTGTCAATCTTATGCCTCATGTAGATAGATAGTAGTGATAATAAGTCAAAGGGTAGGCAAAACTGAGGCGGTTGCCCTTGTGGTAAGTGGAGGTCAAGGTTTGTAGGGGGCAGTAAAAGATCTCTTTTCCCAAAATGCTCTTGCTATATTTTATATTTCCTTTTCCAAGTGCACTTTAGAATTAGCTAATCAAATTCCATAAAGAATGCTGTTGAGATTTTGACGGGGGTTGCACTAAATATATTGGTGAGAACTGAAAATCTTTAGAATATTGAGACTGCTCACAGGATCATGAAATGTTTTTCCATTTTAATTTCTTCTTTTATATTAGCAAATTTGTACATTTCTTCATCTAAATTGTACAGATTTCTGTTATTTATTTCTCATTTTATTTGTGTTGCTACTATAAATGGACTTCCACTATGTTATAAATCCTATTCCTGGTATACAGAAGAGTCATTAAATTCTGTATATTTATTTCACAAATGGATACTTTACTGAAACATCTTATTAGTTCCAGACAGTTGGGGTATGATTCATATTCATAACTTAGTACATTGCCCTACTCATTGTAAATACATCATCAAGGTTTTCTGCTATTATTTTTATTAACAAACAGAGTCTACTTATTATTTTTGTATGATTTTGCATCTATATCCATAAATGAGATTGTTGTGTAGAATTCTTGTTAGCTTTGCTTTTAAAACATCTACTTTTAATCATCTTTAAGAAAGAAACAGTAATACTCTCGCCTTTGAAAATAAGAAACTTAGCTATCTTTTGACTAAATTCCACACTTCTTCTTTCTCCCCCCAGTTCTGTACTCTTGAGGTTTCAAGTCTAGAAGCTTGTTATAACTAAATGTGCAAGCATTATACACAATCAGCTGGTGATCAGAAACTATATAGGATGGGGGAATCTTATAAATCAGCACCCCCCCCACCCCGCTTTCTACTCTGTTCTCCACTCTCATTTGCCTATTATCTTGAACCCTATGGGGTTTGATAAATATCAGAAAAAATGGGAGATGCTTTCTCAGTCATGAGCCAGGCATATTCCTATAAACCAATAATCAAGAGCCCTGGACAAGGACCAGAAAAGGATCCATCCTAGGAAGAGCTTGACCTGTAAGAACCTGTGGGCCCTTGATGTAGGAAGATTGATAATAACCCCAAATGTTTGTGCCAGATCTCCCTGTAAGCCACAAAGAGTCTGGGCAAGTCCCTCCTTTCCCTAGGAGTGCAGGAAGACCAGAGCCAAGAGGATTCCTCTGCAGAGGCCATTTAGTAAAATGGCTGTGAGGGGAAAGACTGCCTACTTTCTGCCATCTTTAGGATAGTAGTCACCTACAGCCGTACAGGTGCCAGTGAGAGAAAACAGAACAATAAAAGTCCATTTAAGGTGCTCCAGCAGTGAGAAAGACACTGCAAAACAAATAGAACATCTAGCCAGGGCTGATAGTCAAGACAGGTGACAGCCTGCTAAAAATAATATTTATGTGAAGAATATCTGTCTAGAACTTAAAAATATTTCTGAACTTAATAATTTAGGAGAAGACTTGAAGGAGAAGAAAATCACTGAATGGATGGGCAAATGGAAAAGCAAGACATAAAGATGGGTAGCATGTGAGACAATATTTGTAAGAGAATCAGATAATGTAGCCAATAGATACTCTATGCAAATAATGGTATTCCAGTGGGGAAGAAAAATTAAAGGACAAAAATTAAGTAATAGAGTAAAATATCCCTGTATTGAAAAGTTGGCAGATTAGACAGGTTGAAAAGGCTGGGGTAGACTAGTAAAATTCCTAATGTCTAAGATTAACAGGGAAAACATTACAAAATTCTGCAAAGTCCAGTCAAGTTTCCTAAAAAAGTCATACGTACTGTCCTTCTCTTTTATAGCACTGGGAGACAGAGGAGAGTGTAACAGTGTCTAGACTTCAGAGAGAAAGTACTGCAATAAAATATTACTATACCCAGTCAAGATGTCCTTCCTTTGTTACATGGAAGAAAAATAACTAAGGATATAAATAATTCAAAGAGTATATCCTATGTCCCTGGCTGAAGGAAGTATTTAAGACTATAAATAACAAACAGCAGCACAAGTTAGGGAAAGGCAAAGAAGAGAGTAAAATAGTGGTGAGAAATGGTATATATGGTATGAGTAAAGATATATTGCCTGGAAATTCATGATACATAAATGTGAGTGAAGGACTCTGGCAAATATATATGTTAACCCAATTTAGTAATAGCTCAGACCTAAATGGCCTAAACAGTGTCAGAAAACAAACAAACAAAAAACTATGAGTTGGGGGAGGAAGAGATTTTTCTAAAGATCTGATTTTACTAAGGGATATGAAGGGAATACAAGTGGAGAAGAGAAATGATGAACAAAAATGGGATAAACAGTTTGCATAAGTAGGGAATATAATATTTAAAAAATCATATTAGTAGTATTGAGACACTCAGAGTATTGTACCTGTTAAACAGCATGGAGCCCACTAAAGGAATGGAAAAGCACAATAGATTCCTACTTAGCAAGGGGCAGAGTGAATAGAATAGTAAATTGTTACACCAGCAAATGAAAGAAAAAGGAAAAAAAATAATAAACAATACTTGAAATAAGTAATAAAGCAAGTTGAAGGATTAAAATAAAGAATATCAGTCATTACATTAAATACAAGTAGCCGAATTCCTACGTTAAAATGTAGGGCCTACCCCTGCAAAAAGCGTTCAAAAAAGGTATATATCTTATACATGCAACAAACTTAAAATGATAATGATAGGTTGATTATAAAGTGGTGGTAAAAATATACTAGTGTCAAAAAAAAAAAAGGAAGATCAGCAGTGTAAGGTGAAATTTAGGGTTAAGAAATCTATAAAATGTAATATTAAATAATAATAAAATGTACAATTTGTGAAACAGTTATAAAAATCAGGAGCTTATGTACCAAACCACATACCATGATTTATTAATTATGTTTTTCCATAAATTGATTTTTCCTGTTTCCATTTCAACAAAATGCTTAATTATATCATTATAATCAATTTTTATAGTAGGAGACATATCTAAACAAAAATAATTATGTTAAAAGTGTATAAAATTTAAATGTATTTTCATCAAAAATAGAAATAAATGCAAATATTAAAACCTGAAAAATTAATTTATATAAGATCATTACAGTTACTTTCCTTTTAAAGTACTTAGTTATGTATTAAAATTAAAGGACAAAATAATAATATTGTTTAAAGAAAGCTAACATCTTAAAATCAATTTTTGAAAACTTAATTCTATTAAATGTTTCAATAAAAATAAAATTTCTCACTCTAGTGTATTCTAGTGTTCTGGGAATACTAGGGAAAAGGTCTTTTCGGCTAGAATTTATTGAATTAGTAACAACCAAAAGGAAGGATTTGGGACAAATTAATTTGTCTTTTCCTTTAATGGAGTATTAATTCCATTCAAATCATCTTTGACCTCTAAAGCAATGTTCATGTCTGATATGAGCTATAGAACAACTCACAAACCTTGATGACATTTAGAAAGAGTCACTTTTAGTTTCAAGGACATAGGTTAGGAACCGGGGAGAGCGTTTCCCCTGGGGACTTATCAGTGTAAATCATCAAAGTAGAAGCTAAGGATGTGCAAACCGTCAGATCCCACATAAAGCACACATATATTCATTCAAAAAAGTTTGTGTGCCTGTGTTTTGTGATATGAAGGGCCTTCCAAAACAGTGCCCAGGGCAGGGGTCCCTTTTGCCTGGGTTGAAAGCAGTTCTGATTATAAGATAGGTGTTTCATGTTAACATCTATATGATAGGAACAGCCTGTCTCAAAGGAAAATGGATAATTCAAACGCTACCATTTAAAACAGTCTGTCAGAAATTGAAATAACTTCAAGACCAACTCCTTCATGGCCGAATTAAGTCAAGTTGTCTAGGATACCAGCTTTGTGCTTGTTGTGGCCTTTGGAGTCCCAATCTGTCCTTGTCCTTCTGAATTAGAGAATTTTCTTGATATTTTCATGGGATGTCATCCAGGTACTTCCTGGGGGCATAGCTTTTCACAGGAGAACGCTGTGAATCACTTCAGGGATTTATAAGCTAGAACCCATTAACTATGGGGCAATCTGTGGATCCCCTGACATTGTAAACACACACTTGTACTTGCTTTTAGTTACATTTTTTTCTTCTACATGAAGCAGAAGATTCACGGCTTTTGGTCATATTTTCTCAGAGATCTATGAGGTAAGGTGGTACTGTGAGTCTCTTCATGCATTTTATTGAGATATTCCTTGTTCCTGGCATTGGAAGAACATTATTATTAATGTTCAGTATGTTTTTTTGACAGCTTGCCCAAAGGTTTTTCAGTGTTGCTTTCTTCCTTTTTTTTTTTTTAAAGTAATTTATATTAATTGTGTCCAAATTTTGGAATTTCTGGCAAATCCCTTTCATAAAAAAAAATAACATTGCATAATATTCTATAATATTCTATAGGTGTTGTGAGATTTTTAGACATGACTACCCATTCAAAAGAGCTTTTTGAATTAAATAATACTCATGTCACTATATTAATTAATGTTTCAGATAATATTTGGCAAAACTATATAAAGCTCTTGCTATATAGTAAGGATTAGGTTAAAAATAGGGTTTTGGCCACTTTTTCCCCTTTTACCTTTAAAAAGCTACCATCTATTGTTCTCCATGGTGTTTATATTAGGCAGCTGCATGATCGTTATAAATTTAGCTTTGTTTTGTGCTAATATTTGGCATATTTTCTGAAATGGAATGATTTCTAAAAGCCTGTACTGCAGGCATTTAAGGTAACCTCTTTGGTCATTTATAAGGAAAATATACATGCTTTTAAAAAGCAATGTATTTTACTTAAAAAAACAACAACAACAACAACATATGCACTCTAGAGCACTTAACCTCTGAATATTTATTCTCTGACTAAAGCTACCAAACTTCCATTTCCCTAATTTCTGATGATACTTATCTTTATCCTCATCATGACCCTCCAGCTCCCTAATCACTGTTTTTTTATAGTACATCTTCATTTCATACATAGTTCATATTCACTTCATTTCATATTCACTGTTTCCACAATGTTCAGTCCTGTAGACTATGATTCCTCTCTCTCAAAAATTCAAGGTTTCTTGGGATTTTTTTTTTTTTTTTAGTCTTGTATTGCTGATACTCAATCCTGGATAATTCCTTCTACTTAATATCTATTTGTCTGCTTGCTGCTTCCAAAATATTGCTGAAAAATGTCAGGCAGCTGGCCAGTTTATTCGACCACTAGTCTACTTAGTGCTAATTCATCCTGGCTCCTCTCTCAATCAGAAACACTTATACTCAACTTTAATTTATCTCCTAGTTTATTCTCTGCATCTCTAGCTTCATGATTTTCCATTTATCTCAAGCCTCTGACCTAACTCCCTTCACACTGGAGACAAACTTCTCTGAGTCTTTATTGATTTATCAAGGTCATCTGATGTTTGCACTCTTCGTGGCTTTCCTTTCCACATCAGATTTTCCCCGCGTGTTCATCCATTTTCTCCATCATGCCTTTTATCTTTGAGGAAGAGTCTTATTTCTTCCTACTCAAAGCTTGCATCCCACTTGGGCACTAAATGCAATTTTTGTCTGCTTCCATTTGCACCTCACTATGTCAGTTATTCTCCACCCTTAGCATTTGCAATGTTGTCATTTTTCTCACAATTCTTCCTTGCAGTTAAAAAAAAAAATAGTAGCCAAAACATATCGAGCACTCCCAATGTACTGAAACTTTATGGCAGGTTTTACATGTATTATTCAATTTGATCATTAAGATAATCATATGTGGCAAATAATGTTATTAGCCCCATTTACAGATGAGCAAACTGAATTTTAGAGAATCTGACTAAAAGTAAAAAATGGGACTTAAACCTAGGCCTGTCTAACTCCAAAACAAATATTCTTAAGCATCTAGTTCCTATACTGTCACTCTCCTTTTTATGATTAAGCATTTGGGAGCAAGGAATCTTCCTTTGGTTTCTTCAGTGTTTCGTTCTTGGTTTAGGGTTTAATCACATTATTGCATCTAACACATTGACATCGGCATGCTTCATTTAAGACCCTGTCTTAGCTCAGACTTCTGTGGTGTTGGACATTGTTGTCAGCGAAACGTCTTCATTTTGAATCCTCCTCCTTCCTAGTGTCCTCTGATATCGTGGTCGGCTGACGCCACCCCTCTCACTCATCTATCCTTAGTCTTCCTGCAGATAAGTATTTTCCCTAAGGTTCTGTCTTTGGATATTGTGTGCTATGTAACCTGTCTTCTGGGCATCTCATCTTTGGATTCAAATACCCCCTGTATACATCAGTGTCTCCCTAATATAAATATTAACTTTGAAGCCTCTCTTAATAGCCAGACCTGAATTTCCGACTGCCTTATGATCGCCTCTCCCTGAGGGTCCTAAGGGCAATCAAAATAGCTATAAAACATGTCATTATTTCCCTGGAAACTTGATTGACTCTTCATCAAAGGCGTTGCCATCCACTCAATTGGCCAATATGCTTTGGCTTCTCCTTTCCCTTTATCAGTTTCAATTCCAATGTATAGTAATTCCCTTTATTGTCGTCAATTGGTCCCCAAGTCCTATTGTTTCTGCTTTAGTGAGATTCTGCTTCCTTTTTCTCATTTTCTCTTGCCTGCACCCCTGATTTCATTCTCTCTCTTTGTTAATATCACCCACCACAGTGACCTGATTGCTTGCCTTTAGTCATGTGTTTATTCAATTCAGCCTTTGCCACATAGTGGCTTTGTATGAACAGGCTTTTCCTCAAAACCTGGATGTGATGGGCCTTCATGTTTTTTTCTTTTTTTTAACTCCTCATCAAAACCTAGATGTGATGGACCTGTGTGTGTGTGTGTGTGTGTGTGTGTGTGTGTGTGTGTGTGTGTGTGTGTGTGTGTGTGTGTGTTTCCCTTACTCTATATCAGTATTTTCTCTTGACCATAATACTGTAAATTTCCCTTTGGTGCACAATTCTTCCAACACCTGTTTTGTTTATATGGCACCAACTCGATCGTCACCTATAGGGTTAGCCCATGATCCAGGACTGGCCAGTCAGCCAATGACCATGATGATTAGTTTAGATTTAGAGCCTCTGAGATCTAGAGCCACTGGGACTTCAACTAGAGTAAGTATTCTCAATGGGAGGGATATTTCCCCCAAAGGGGTAAAAATTGGTTCTTGGTGGTGGCGGTGGGGGAGTGGGGTAGGGTGGGGATTGTGTGAGAATATCTTAACTATTACAATAGTTTTGTGGCCCTCTGAAGTTCAACCCTACTTCTCAACCCTACCTGACAAACTCTTATTCCTTAATTTTGTAGGAGGACAATTAAGAAAAAAAAATATGTTCAAAATCTTTTTAGGGGAATGTGTTAAAAGTGTTAAAAGTCTTTTTAGGGGAACGATAATGAAAAAAAATTGGGGAATACTGAGGTAAGATGACTGAAAGAGAGAAGTACTACCATCTCGTGCAGGACTGGCTCCTGAAAAAAGAAAACCCATGTTTGAGCTTCTGTAGCCCTCTACTACCACAAAGCAATAGTGTGTTTGAGAGCAGAGCTACAAAGAGAAATTAAACCCAGGCATGAATGGGAGTGGTTGAGTTCTGATGACATCCTTTGCACCCGCTGAATCCAGCAATTTCTGAAGTGAGAACTGATTCTGGACTTTGTAATCATGTAGGCAGCAAGTTCCCATTTTTGCTTACGCCATTTCGGTTGTTGGTGCTATTATTTTTTAATAACTTCCTACAGTAACAGCCCTCAAGGATAGTCTGACTCTGCCTCATGTTTATACATCTTCCCTACTATTCATCTTCTCTTTCAATTTTGTCATAAATTATACATTCATACCTCTTTGTCTTAGCTTACATTTTTTTTCTTAGCCATATGTTTTTGATTTCTGCATTTATAAAATTGTAAAGACATATTAAATATGACATCTATACCATATCCTTCAATGAATTTCTCCCACACTATACTATAATAGAAATTGGTCCATAAGTTAATTTTAGAATTATTCATGTTGTAATATATTTTTTAAATTTTAATATATCTATGTCCTAGGCAGATTGTGAGATTTGGGGTTTTTTTTTGTTTGTTTTTTTTTTTTTGTTTTTTTGAAGGCTGTTTTATTTAATTTTATGTCTCTGGGTTCTAGTCGAATGCTTTCAAAATCAGAACTGCTCAAGAAAATTGATTTAATTGCATTTTCGGTAGCAAATTGCTGTGCATATCTAATTTTTCCTCACTGTTTCTCAAAAGACGAAGGAAGTTGATTATCAGAACGTTATCTACACAAGTCAAGGAAGCAAAACTTAACCCAAAGGGAAAAGACATAGAATTTCATAAATGGTGAATTAACTGAGTCACTACATACTAAGGCAGTTTGCTACCTGGAGGGAGTAGAGTGTGAGTGGATAATTTGAGTACTATCAGCACAGTGGTCCAAAATAGTGGTTGGTACTAGGAAAGGATAACTATAGGGCTCCAATGTCCCCATGTGATGTCCTGTTGCATAATGCATAAATTGGAGCTAATTTGTGTTGGAACTAACATCCTCCATCAGACTAAAGATAAGTATGATGCTTGACAAAATTGTTGATGTACAACTGTGCTTTTGGGAATACTGATTTCATAGCCTGATGGAGATTATAGTAGTAAAAATTGACACATTTCATTGTAGCAAAGGTGGCTTTCTGAAGCTTTAAAAAATACTAGATTTACATCATATTATGAGCAAAGCATCAGTATTGTCTACTTTTTCTCCCCTCTTTTGCATCATGTCTTCTACCAGAATTTTTTCCAGTTTTATTGAGATACAACTGACATATAATATTGTGTAAGTTTAAGGTATAAAATGTCATGATTTTATATATGTATATATTGCAAAATGATTACCACAATTAGGTAATCCATCACCTCATATAGTTACAATTATTTATGTAGCGAGAGCTTTAAAATTTTACTCTTTTTCAACCAGAATTAATATTGCTAGTTTATATATGCAAACTATGTATAAAATTCTGTAGAGGTTACATCTATATATTTAGAATTATTTTTCTTGATTTTTGCATCTTTTTTCTCTGTCTTTGCCTAGATTTGGCTTAAAAATAAAATTTATCTGAAAGAATAAATAGGTAAATATATCTGATACTATTCTTAAAAATAAAAAATAAAAAAATCAAGAAAACTGTCCTATTAGAAATGGAAATGCATTATGAAGGTACATTTACTATTAAAGTGATAGAATGTTAGAAATATTAACATGTAAAGCAACTGAATACAGAGTGTTTTAAACATGACACGTCAAGGAGAGGAAAAAAAAATCACATTTACATAAAATCGTTATCTTTTTGGTTTTCACTGCATACAATTTTACTTAAAATGAATTGAAGTGTTTAATATAAAAAGAAATGTATTAATATTCATATAATGGCTTATATCTGTATATAGTAAAGACAGTCTAAGCATGAAATAATTGTATGGTACTAGAAAAGAAAGGCTAACAACTTTGACTTTATCAAATTTAATAACTCTTCAACACAAAATTAAAAACTGAAATAATTGTATTTAAATGATATGACAAATAGAACAAAAGCCTTTAACATAAAAATTATACTTATAAATAAAAAAGTTAATTAAAAGGGGGTTAACAACATTATACATTAATATAGAATGGGGAGTAAAACTATGAAAGAATTGTTGAACCCCAACAATCATAAAAGCACTACAAATGATAACAATATATACAATTTTCACTTGCAAATTTGAAAGCATTAGACAAAATGTTCCTAATGATAAGATGAGAAAGATAAATGACTGGAATTTCATTTTTCCTTTCAAGCAAGCAATTTGACAATACATATCAAAATATTTACAGATGTTTATTTTTATTTTGAGTCAATAATTCTGCTTCTGGGTTTGTCTTAGACAACTAATAATTGTGAAGCAACTGTGGGGTTAATTTCAGTGATATGTATAACAGCGAATACCTAGAAGTATCGTGAGTGTTCAAAATGTAATAAAGGAACAAACACATTCTAGTGTATGCAAAATATAAGCATTAAATTATGTTTTCAAAAGTTTTATTATGTAATAATGAAACTTACCATTGAAAGTCACATTTTATGTGTCAGGCCCCAGGCTGAGGGCTAATGTAATATATCATTCTCACAACCGTCCATCAAAGATAATTTTTCTGTTTTCTGTTTTAAATAAAATGAAGCTCAGAGAATTTAAATTACTTGACTTTGCATGGCAAGTAATCTGTGAAGCCTGGATATACATTCAGGAAATTGTCTCTTGTGCCCATTTTGAACTTCTTATACAGGACTGTCACCAGAATGGTCCATGCTCATAATCCTATATTATGAAAACAAGTAGAGTGTGCTTAATATAGTGTAAAATCCAGAAGTGTTTATTGGGGGGTCTTAGCCCTTTTGGATCAACCCCTATTCCAGTGAAAGCAACAAACCTCTCAAGCTAGGTACTATTTGGTCCATCAAGCAGGGCACCAAGCTCCCATAGCTTTTTTGGGGATTGGCATGTTTTCTTCTACTTATTTGGGGCCTTGTAATGTCTGTTCCTGCTGAGGATATAAAATTCCACCTTTTTGATCATTGGTTCCTTTTTCTCCTGGTTATCAAGGCTGGTTTGACATAATAAGGTGCCAAGTAGGAAGAATAGAAAGCTGAAGTGTGAAAAGAGTGGCTTTTGAAAGGCTAACATAGATTAGTCAATTACAGAGAAGAGAGGGACAATAATCTTTCCCAAAGAATGGCAAACCTTTGAGATTTACGGAAAACAGGACATAACTCAAAAGTGAGTTTGGTCAGCATAATTATCGACTGTCACCATTGACATTTTAAAATTATTTCAAAATATAAGAAAGCTATCTAGATGTATTTTAGTTTATTCTAGACCTGGCCATGATTCATCTGGGAGCCTGTATTTTAATTTAAACTTTACTTATATATCTCAACTCTTGAAAATAATATATTTTAACCTTATATTATATTAATACTGTCTGTATAGTATAGCTTCGATCAAAATAGTTTGATGCCCTAGATTTCACCTTTAGAAGTGAAACGCTGGGGCAAGGTCATGTCCTCTTAAATCCAAGAAATGTTTTATTTGTACTTGCTGCTCCCATTGCTTTGAATACTTTATTATAAAAAGGATTACCACATAAATAATTAAAGTTTTAGATGTACAGGGCAAAGATAAGCAAATAATTACAAGCAAAACTCATTTTTATTTAAAGTGTAACCAGCTGCAGAATTTAAGATGGTGCAGGCTTTCTTAAGAAAGACAGATACCTTCTTCCTTTTCCTATTTTCGTGCATTTATTCAAAATGGTGAATAGCCTGCAGATTAACGCAGGGCTGTTTTTCCTTTTTTTGTTTCAAATCCATTAGCGCAATAACTTGGCACCCTTAGAGCTGCACAGTGTGGTTTTTCTGGGTTATTATTTCCTTTCTGGCAATATTTTAATACAAATACAGAAAATGGAAAAATTATCTTTATAGCCGCACATTTTATTGCAGAAGCAATGCAGGGATTAATCAGTTTGCAGTTAGAAAATATTCGCTAAATTATTAAGCAAACTTTTGGAATTTATTAATTTGCAATCTGCAGAAGGATTTTTGGCTATATTTGTTTTCTCTGTTGCTGAGACAAAATTGGAACCTTTCATGAAAAAATGGATTGGCTGCGCGTTCATATTCTGCATGGTGATATTTTTGTAAGCCTTTGTTAAAAACCTCCACGTTTCCATTCTCTCCAACGTGGCTTCATTTTGCCACTACTTTGTTTTTTTTTTTTTTTCAGAACATTTCCAGTTTGGCATGAGTTTTCTTCTTACTAAATACACTCCTCTCATTACACACCAATCTCAGCACCTTTTCCTCAGGCTGCCTCAGTTGGGGGTTTCTCACCTACCCCTCTGCCCATCTGAACAGTACATTGTCAGTGATGACCATGTGTTCCATCATCAGAGAGTTTTCTACCTTTTCCATAACCAAGTTTTCTTATTCATTCACCGGGAATCATTTAACGGAATTCAAGGCAATGAAGCCATCTTTCTCTCTTTAAGAAAAAAAAAAAAACCGGCAAGTTGTAGTGTCATTAAATTTTTTTTTTTGTTCTTATAAGAATATGGTTTTCTAAATTTTATTTAGCCAGGATGCTAAACTATGCTGTTAATCGTTTGGAATTTATATGAAAAAAGCACGGAATTTACATGAAGGAAAATAAAAAAAAAAGATCGATTTTTTTTAATTATAAAATTTTATTCAGACAGATGAATAATAGCCTGAGATAAAGATCAAAATGCAATTGGGAGTAAATTATTGTCTAATGTAATAATTGTTTCAGCATTTTTGGCACCTAAAAGTAGACTTTCTTTGTGCTTTAAATAATATGCACTCTTTTGGAAGGTGCAGTAACTTCAGAGCACCCGAAAGCTCCTGAATTACTATTTCAGTGCTTTAAACTACCCTCACTCCTGCTCTATTCTCCTGATCTCAAAGTAAATGGAGCTTTCATGAGGCCCAAAATATGGGATGGGATTTGATTGTACACTGAAACAAATCAGCTCAACTGGTTAAAAAATTAAGGGTGATTTTAATTTTATTTGACTTTAAAGAGCCTCATTTATCTTTTATAATTTTCCCCTTAGAAACATATTCTGAGTTTGGGTGATGTTATTAACCTTTCCTGCAAATAAATAGCATCGCTTCTTTGCATATGCGTCTTATGTAGTTGCCTAAAATCTTGCCTAGTTTAAATTAGCTTAAGAAACCATTCTGTTTAAAAAAAAAGCAGAATAAATTCTAAGTATCTTGAGGATATGATTTTAAAATAACAAATAAAAAATACCTTATCTCTTATTTCTAGGTCAGGGCGCGCGCGCGCATGCACGTGCGCGCGCACGCACACGCACACACACACGCACACACACACACACACACACACACACACAGTACTTACGTAATTATATATTCTCCATATAATCACATCTTTTCCCATACTTTCAATTCTTATATCTGGATGGATGACTTTCAGCCATTGCTATCCTGAAGGTTCCCAAAATCTATATCTCTAGTCCAATTGCATTTTTAAACTTCAATTGTGTGATCCAAATTTTTTTATGTCCCATATTATTAAGTTTAATGTCTTCATTGTGGAATTGAAGGCTTTCTGCATTATGACTCCAATCTGTCTTTATACTCACGTTCATTCTTTGTCTTTTTTTTTTTTTCTTTCCCTGTTTGAATTAAACTGATTCTATCTCAAATACAACTCCTCATCCTAGAAGGACGTTTCACAGGCAGTAGCTTTTGTCTGTCACTTACTTTCCCATTCTATTCTTCAGGGCTCAATGCCCATGCTTAGAAACTTTGGGTCTATCCCTATAGCTTAAACCCAGGCTTCAGAGGAATAAAGGGGGTTCAGTTCCTTTGTATGTCTTTTAAATTAAATCCCCTTTGCAGAGCCATCAGTGGGATATCATCTTTACTTCCTTGGAGCTCTCATGCACATTTATACAAAAACTCTGAAAATACTTCAGACAGCCTTGAATTTATTTCTGGAGTTGTGTTTTTCTCTTATCAAAGTGAGGTTGCCTTGAAGACAGGAGGAGTTCCTCTGAAATATAAATTCTAACATTTAGCTAATTATCTTATATGCAAATATGCTCTTCTCTATTTCTACAAATCCAGTAGGCCTAGCCTAGAAAGCGAAATCTCTTCTTCCCTCATCCCTAAAACCAGTTAATTAGCCAATCTGATCTCTGTGATTATCCGAAATATCTCAGGCCCATTCACCTTACACTGAAACCTTACCAGACTAAGGAACATACCAATGGTTTCCCTCCTGCAGATCCCTCACCCTGCTTCATAGCTTCTTTCTGATCAACCCCAACATCAGTGTTCCCTTCCTCCTCCATATAGACAGGCAACTTCTTCTTTACTTGGTTGTGAGGGCAGTTATTTAATAGAACCATAGTTTCTTCCCATTATCTTAGAAATATTAATGGGCAGAAAAAAAATATGTGAAGGCAGACTAGCCTCAGTAAATAACTTAATTTGCCGTTCTCCTGGGGGGAACTTTTACATATAGAGTGTGCTCTAGGCACTGAAGAAAAACATTTTCTTAACTATAAGAAGGAGACAAGTTTACCCCCACTTTATATCCATAGATAAGAGATTTAGAAGCATCAGTTGCCTGAAAATGGGAAAAGAAGACCTCTGTCTGCCACCCTTATCAAATTTATATACATGAAAAATTGCTTTATGATTTTTAGATACAATGCCAAAACCACAATCTATGAAAGAAATAATTGATAAGCTGAGAGAAAATATATGCAAAGGACACTTCTGATAAAGGACTGCTATCTAAAATGTACAAAGAACTCTTAAAATTCAACAATAAGAAAACAAACAACCCAATTAAACAATGGAGCAAAGACCTTAACAGACAATTCACTGAGGAAGACATACTAATGGCAAATAAGCATATGAAAAAATGTTCCACATCCTATGTCATCAGGGAAATGCAAATTAAAACAATGAGATACCACTACACACCTATTGGAATGGCCATAATCCAGAATACTGACAGCACAAAATACTGGGGAGGATATTGAGCAACAGGAACTCTCATTTCTGGTAAGAATGCAAAATGGTGCATCCACTTTGGAAGACAGTCGACAGTGTCTTACAAAATTAAACATACCTTACTATCCAGCAATGGTACTCATTGCTATCTATCTACCCAAAGGAGTTGAAAACTTAGGTCCACACAAAACCCATACACAGGTATTTATGTCAGCTTTATATAATTGCCAAAAGTTAAAAGCAACCAAGATGTCCTTCAGTAGGTGAATGGATATATATATATATATATCTTCTGTGATATATCCAGACAATGGAATATTATTCAGCACTAAAAAGAAATGCGTTATTAAGCGATGAAAATACATGCATGAACCTTAAATGCATCTTACTACTAAGTGAAAGAAGACAATTTGAAAAGGCTACATACTGTACAATTTCAATTATCAGACATTCTGGAAAAGATAAAGCTAAAAACTATGAACACAGTAAAAATATCAGTTGTTGCCAGAGGTTTGAAGGGAGGGCCGGAGGGATGAATAGGCAGAGTGTAGATGACTTTCAGGAAAGTGAAAATACTCTATGTGATTCTATAATAATGAACACATGTCATTATGCATTTGTTCAAACCCACAGAATGCAAAACACCAAAAATGAACTCAAAGGTAAACTATGGACTTTGAGTAATTATAATGTGATATTGGAGGTTCATTGATTGTAACAAATGTACCCTTTGGTAGGGGATGATGATAATGGAGGAAGTGATGCATGTGTGGGGGCAGAAGATACATGGGAAATCTCTGTACATTCTGCTCAATTTTCCTGTGAATCTAAAACTGCTGTAAAAAACAAACAAAAGTTTCTTTAAAAAATTTTCTTCGTAAAGTATCCAGGGGTAATTTATCCCCAACTCCACGTTCATCTCCTATCTCATCACTAAGTATTATTTTCAAATTAAGGAGGAGAAAATATGAAGGAGTAATGGGGAACTCTGATTTTTATCGTTTTCTTGCCCTACATTTGCAAGAAAACAAACTGTAGACTTTTTCATATTATTTGGGGGAGAATTTGCCTTTAATTAGTAAGAAAAATAGCAAACAGGAGTAAAATAAACATCTTTATTTAGCGTAACAGAACCACGTTAGAAAAAATTAGTGCTGAAGTAGGAAAAGAATGCTAAACATAATGTTTAGAAGTTATGTTTGATGAGTTCCCTCTAGTTTAAGATTGAAGGATAGGATTGTAACAACACATGGGGGGACAGTGACAAAACCAGAGTATTCCTGCCTTCTTTATTGGTTTGATAGTAATTGGTTGTTTTTTGATATTTTTAGTTCTCTACTCTTTCTGGGCACATAGTAGAAATACACTTTGAAGCCTCCTTGAAGTTAGGTGTGGCCATGTGACTTGTTTAGACCAATGACATATAAGCAGCAGTGACAAATGTCCAGGCACAAGATTTTCTGTGCTCTGATGACTGCTGGGAGTCTCCATCAGTCTGAGATTCTGTGTGATGCTAATATGAAGCAGAGCCCAGTGATGGTTGTAACGTGAGTATGTTGTATGAGCACCAAGTCAACACTTGTTTTAAGCTACTAAATTTCTGAGGTTGGTTGTTACTGAATCCTATATATATATATATATATATATATATATATATATATATATATATATTTAATTTGATATAGTTGGTAAATCCAAGAATGGTTAAGCCTAATATTCATGCAAGGATGAATGAATTTAAAGAAAGAAAATTAAAAAACAAAAAAAACAAAACTCTATAGAGACTGAGACATTTGAAACAACAACAACAACAACAACAAAATAAATAGCATAATACTCTAGGGGTAAATATATAATAACATAGTTTAGGAGAAAAAACAGAATTATATACCCATTTAGAAAGCATCTGCTTTGGATTCTCAATAAAATCTAAAAAACCAGTAATTCATGAATAAAGAGATTGTAAAGAATAAAGTGATAAAAAAGATGAAAGGAAGCTGCCTAAAATGAAAGCTGGGATTAAAAGACAGCTGGATGAGATAAAGTCAATATTTGGAGATTAAAATGCAAACGTGAAATGGAAATCTTTATTGGATATAATAACAAGTGTAGAAAAAGCAAAATAATGTACTAAAGATTCAATGCTTTCATTATAAAAAAAATAAGTAAAAAGTAAACTAATGATTCTAGTGCAACAAATAAGACTTAAATTTGATAACTTAAAGCAAATGTTAATTAACATATAGGGAACCAAGAGTGGCAATGCAAAATTAAATATCTGGTTACTTAAAAATAAAAAAAGTTCTTACATGTAAAAGAGAATAGGAAATATTCAAAATAGCAATAAGAAAACATATTTTAGCCATAAATATGAAATTTTTTGAAAAGAGAATATTAGCTATAGTTGGAAATCTTATTGTAGTAATCATTGTCCAAGCAAAGATAAATTATTAAAATTGGTACTAGTATAAGTGGTAAGCATAATTACTAACCATGGAAGATATTAAAGTTTATCAAAGAATTATCTGTATGAAATCTCTGGCCTCAGACGGATTTAAAAGTTATTTCAAAATTTCTGACACATAAAGAGGAAAGTCTCCAATGTACTTTACAATGTTCACACACCGTTACTATTTATTGCAGAAAACAAACAAAAAAGAATATTGCACATCAATGCCAACTAAAATGTATGTATTTAAGAATCTTAAATGCAAATAATTGTAATTTAATAGGATATAAATCATGAACAAAAAGAATTTGACTTAAAGTGTATCTGTTAAATCACAGAGTATAATGTTTGTTACATTGAAACACATTTCTAATAAAAAGTCATACTTAATAGGAAAATGCATTATAGGGGACATTCATTTGAGTAGAAGACAAAAAAATCCCTGCTGTAAGCATTTTTACTGAAAAATGCTAGACGATCTATACAACAAAAAGGAAATATAAATTAGCTGCAAAAACTGGAAAGGATAAAAGAAAATTATTAATTGAGGTTATATGGTTATATATTATTATGTATATTTAATATATAAAATTATTAATTGAGGTTATATTGTCTACATTAAAAATATACCATTAACTTACATAGAACATCAAAAGACGAAATCAATAGTTGGACTTTAATCACAGCAATATGGTTTGGTAGGTAAACTGTAAACTTTCCTGGAACAGAAAAGCTAAAAAATGCTATATAGAATATGCTTTGAAAATCACTTTAACTGCACATTCAAGCTTATAAAAGCGAGGAAAATTCTCATAAGCTAAAAAGAATGAGTCAAGATACTTGGAAGGGCTGTAGAGCTAACAGCTCTCTTGGGCCCACACACAGATCCCTGGTGTGTAGAACTTTTGCTGTTAATAGGTCATTTTTGTATGGGAAGGAAGTGGGGACGGGATAAAACCCACATTGTTTGCAAGATGGGAAATCCTATTAATAGTCCAAATAATCCAGTTTCTGATGATGGGAAATACACATAGCTGCAAGGTAGACTGGGAAGAGGTCATCACCCTCAGCAACAAAATGTTTGGCCAATGATCTTATTACTACTAAAGAAGGGAATGAATATTGGGGGGTGAGAATAGCAGCTTCTTGTGTGTGGGGCAAATCCTGACAACTATCAAACGGTTAGTATGCACTAATCACATTTTCTTATCAGAATATAGTTGAATTAGCAATGTTAACAAAAGACACTGTAGCCATTCAAATTTGGAAATTAGACAATTAAAATTTTATATTTTTTGACAAAAACTTATAAAATTAAGAATAGACAAAACTTGCTGTTATAGCTACTGTAAGACATTTTACTAGTTTCTTTAGCTAGAGAAATAAGGCATTTTAAATATTTCATTTAAAATAAAAACAAAGATGTTATTTAACTAAGAATAAATTTAATAAAAGACATTTAGGTATTTATGAAAAAACTAAAACATTTGGGAAAGATATATAGAAAATACATAAATAATCAGAGATCCATATGCAAGGAAGGATGCAATGTCTAATGTGGTAAGCATCTCCAAATTAATTTACCAATTCACTGTAATCCAATTAAAAGCCTAACATAAATGCATTGTCTGGATTGAAAATTTTATTCCAAATTTTAATGAAAGAGCAAAGGATCAAAAATTAGCCAAAAACCATATGCAGATATAGAATGACTGAATAAATTATATAAAATTAAAATTTTACTATATATATATGATTCCTCATTGTGATCTTAATTTATATTTCTATCAATCAGTAGTAAAAATATACTGATAGAAATACAAATTAAGATCACAAGGAGAAATCAAGTCACACACAGAAACTGGAATCACAGATTATAGAATCCTGATACTATTAAGTGTTGACAAGGACACGGAACAACAGGATCGCTCCCAGACAGCTGACAATAATAAAAATTGGTATAGCATTTTTGGGGAATAAATTTTCCAAGAGATAGTAAAATTGAAAATTTACATCCCTACATTCTGGAAGTGTGAGTCCAATTGTACAGTTTAGAAAAAGTGCTGTTTGTGAAGTGTAGACATGGGAAAACAACATGAATGTCAATAAATAGGAGAATGAATAAAAAATAAAGTGTAAAGTCTGGATAAATAATGAAATACACACTAGTGGAATAAAACAAAGAAGTCTACATGCATTGGCACAGAAAAGAATCTCAAAAACACAATACAGGGCAAAGAAAAGCAATTTGCAGGTAATACATCCAGTGTGACAACTTTTATATGAGTTTTAAAATATGTAAGACAATAGTATATATTGCTAAATATATATTTTTATCTAATGCCAAGTTCATATATTGTAGATTGAAATTGTAATCCCTACACTCATAATAATAGCATCCTCTGGATGGATGCAAGGGTGAGGAATTAGGGCAGAGGGTTCAGCTATATTTTCTATATTTCACTTCTTAAGCTTGTTGGTAAATTCATAGGATTTGTTTTCTTTACTTTTTTGTATGTCTAAACTTTTTTTGTACCAAAAAATAATTTCTTTTTATTGGTATTCTTATACAATGTTTTACTTTTGCTGTTTTTCAAATTGTGGATTGTTTAATGTTACTCACATTTATTCTTCTATTCACTGTCTATAGTCTAATGTCTTTTGGGAAATATTCCTAGTATTTGAGTTCCTCTGAGCCTACAGTAAAGTAGTGACCTAAAGAGTTATTCTGAGAGTAGACTTCTTCAGTTTTACTTTTCCGTTTTTTTTTTTGTGTGTGTGTGTGTTTTTAGTCAGTTATTGTAGCTATATTCTAAATTATAATCATTATATCAATTATAATCTTAAAAGAATGGATAGTCATTTCCACAGCAAACCTGTATGGATGGTAGTCATTATATTGGTTATTAAAGTCACCATCAGCTTCTTTAATTTCCACAGACCCAGTGAACCCTGAAAGCAATTTGAGCAAAGATGCCAATTCATTATTGATAGAAGCATATTCTCTTCCTGACACAACCTCACAGAATTGGAATTATGGTGGAAACTGCTCTATAATATGTTTTAATCATTAAAGGGCCTTGGCTGTCCCTATGTCCCCTCCATCAAATATGTTTTCTTAGGATTAAGTGGAATCCGAAGAATGTTGCAATTTTTTTAGAACTAACATAATACAGTTATAATTACATGAGTTTGGTGGAAAAATAAAATGGAAGATCGTTAAGTCGACACCCAAGTATGTTCAAGACACTTTTAAATGGAGTTAAAAATGTACGTATTGTTTCTCAGAGCCTTTATTATTTCTATACTATGAAAAGTAAATACCCCAAATTGGAATTTGATCATTTACAATTTTTTGTTTTGTTTGTATTTATTTTTTATTTTATGAATACCCATTAACATTATCCACAGAACTTAGCTTGAGAAGCACTGAAAAGAGGGCAGTGGATGGTCATAACTGCTTCTTTTCCTCACTCTCCGCTTGGTTTTTAGGTCTCTGTCAACTTTCTACCTCCACTACTGTGTTCAAATGGCACATTGTACAGGCACCTGTAAGTCACCAAATCTGGTGACCTTTCTTAAGTCTTTATTTTCTTTGACTACTATGTGTCTTTTATTTATTTATTTAGCTGAGCCATCCTGCCACCTGTTGGTAGCTCAGTGGCAGCTCAGCTCGAGCCAGGAATTGAACCGGCTACCCTGTTGCTCAGAGTTCGCACTCTTGAGCAAGCTCTTAACCAACTGAGCCACTCAGCTGTCCCTTTACTGTGTGTCTTTTAAACACATCTTAACAACCATTTAAACAAATTCTTTTGTTAATAGCTTCTGATTTCCATAACTTCAAATTATTTGACTTAATTTTCTAAGGCCTGGAAAAGTACACCTATTTTAATAAAACAAGTGATAGCGACACACATGACAAGAAGCTCTGAAAGTCCCTGTTTCCAATCCTGCACCCTCCGCTGATCCTTTCCTCAAAAGTAGGGATCAGTGTTAATAGGCTGGTAACTGTTAATACTTGATTTTTTCTGTGTTCAAAGCTATAGAAACATATTAACATGTGCACAGATTATTTTTCAGCTTTGTTTCACTATAAATATTGGACAAAACTATACATTGCACATTTAAACATGCTTTTGTAATGTGATCCTATATTGTATCTTTATATCAATACAGATAATCGTGGCTATTCATTTTAATAGTTATATTTTTATATATTTTAAATACAGATATTTAGAAACTTTTCTGTATTATATAAGGGCATGCCCAGTTGTTATACATTCTCTGACTTGTGTTCACTTGAGTTGTTACGGTGTTTCAAAGAAGGATGACAAAGAAAGGGGGCTGTCAGGTCTCACAGTACTCCACTCCTCTTAACAATTCCTACACCATTAGCCAGTATTGCCCAGACAAGGGGGATTTTGTTCTGGCCTTTGGCCTTTGTAGAGCCCTCCTCTGGCCATCAAACTCTATGAGGTAAGATGTTTGCACATCGAGAAGCTTGCCCTTTTATAGCACATGTCTGCCCCTCTAGACTTCGCTGTGAGTACGAACACCCTGGAATTCCTCCAAGGTCTGTGTGAGCCTCTTCCCCAGTCCATCCTCCCAAAGTTCAACTGTGCCAGAGATCTCGCTAAAAGGCATTTTTTTTTTCTTTCAGATGAAAGGAAGGGTGGAGGGGTGACTGTATTTGGGATATATTATCTGGGGTGTCTAGGCATATGTATGATAGGAACTACTGGAGGGAACTGGGGTTGAGAATAGAGGTGGAGGGCCTGTCTGGAAGCTGGGGACTAGGAATCCGTGAGTCTCCTTGTACCATAATATTCTAGTGTGAAAACCTGAGAAATGTAAGAATTCTAATCTTGAACTTGGTCTTTTAGGTCTTTAGGAGATTATATTTGTCAAGATAGGAGAATATAATATATCTGAGTAGTTTACTAGTTCAATATGTAACAGAAATACGATCTATAACATAAGGAATTAGGGGGGGTATGAGGGTCCCAATTAATACTTAAGCCTCAGGCCCTACAAATGTGATGACGGGCTTGCCCGTGTTTTCAGTGTAGGTAGTTACTTTGGAGATCCAGAATGAACTGTGTGTCCTGGTATTGACATTCCTGTATAAGCGCCTCCTCTTCAATCTGGCCTGGCCATTTGGCTTGCTTTCACCAATAAAACACAGCAGAAGTGGTGGCACTTGGGAGACGCCAAATGCCATGTCTGAGGAGGCAACTCAAGCTAACCACCGGGATGGGCCGCATGGAGGCTCCGGTGGCAACCGTGGAGGCACACTCCATTTGAGAAGGAACTTTCCATTTAGTGAGGAGTGAAATTAGCTGAGAGTCCCTAGCAGAAGTTCCTTCCTCAGTGTTCAAGATGAAGCCATGCTTTTCTCAATCAGCCTCCAGCCGATGATTAAGCAGAGTGTGGATATTAGGGTCTGGCCACTTCTGCTGAACATGACACAGTTTAATAAAGCATCTGAAATTGGATTGACTGAGACTTTGATCTGCATTGAAGTCAGAAGCTGTCCCAGCCCAATTCAATTTCCTACCTCCTTTCTTCTTACAGGTGGGTGCCAAATCTTCATCATGGGCTGAAAGCATTTTCTGCCCAATTCAGCTTGCTCCCCTGTTTAAAACTTTCACAGGCATTACCCCCCCCTTTTCTCCCTACAGATGGCCCCCTGCTTATGATGACTCAACAATTTTTTCAACTTTACGATGGTATGAAAGTGATACGCTTTCAGTAGAAACCGTACTTCGAATTTCGAATTTTGATCTTTTCCTGGGCTAGCATTATCGGTACAATGCTCTCTTGAGAGGACAGCCACAGTCAGAAGCAGATCCCAATCAGTCAACTCATACTCTATAGTGCATGCATTCATGGTGTTAGATGATTTGTGCCAACTGTAAGCTAATGTAAGTGTCCTGAGCACAATTAAGGTAGGCTGGGCTAAGCTATGGTGCTCGGTAAGTTAGGTGTATTAAATGCATTTTTGACTTACGATATTTTCACCTTACGATAAGTTTATCAGGACATATAACCCATTGTAAGTCAAGCAGCATCTGAACTTGCAATCATAAATCCATCTCTATATCTTCTTCCTGGAAGACCCAAATGACAGAAACAGAGGCAGCGGCCAGTAGCGAGAACCTAAGACTCAAACCCTTGACACTAGTCAAGTCATTCCTGCCATCCCCCAGCCATTCAGACTGCCCCAGCTGAAGCAATGACAGGCTCTGCCTACAAAGCCCTATACAAATTGAAGAATCCTTAGCAAATAATAAACATAGTTGGTTTAAGGTCCATACATTTAGGAATAGTTTGTAGCAGTAGCTAACTGGAATAGAAATTGTTACTGGGACTGGTAGGTAATATAAGAACAAAAAGCCTAAAGCATGGCATTGGCCTGCTTTGTAGCCTTTATATGTTTAGATATTTAGATATGTGTGGACCTCCGTTTGTGCTTTTCCCCAGGCCTGCAAATGTGGCCGTGCCTGACATTGGTTCCTGTGAGACTTGCTCTTTCTTCTTCATTTTTTTGAATATCCTCATGTACTTTCTCCTGTTTTGTTTTCCATTTTCTAAATGTCAATCTCCTTCAAAGATTCGCCTTTGTACCCCTTGATCAGAAACTCCAATGGGAGGGAACAGAGGGCAGGGATGGTAGGTTCTCTATCACATCTTCTAAAGGTTATGGCTTTTAGGGGTTGCTGAGAGGGTGATGGAAAATGATGGGTGAAAATTGTTAAATATGAGCCCGAAACATCGGAGGTCAGGCTGTGTGATGTGCAAAGTAATAAAAAAACGTGGTACATTTTCTTTTATGTTCTTGGTTTTCTACCAAGGAAATGTTCAGGGCCACCTCCCTCCACTGGTTCAGCCCTGGGATCATCCCACTGATGATAGAAACTTCCTTAAGTTTAAGTGCTTTCTTATGAATGTTCTTATTGTCACTTTTTGGTAGCTTGAGCCATACACATGAATATATTTCCAATTTTACTTTGCAAAGATTTATTTTTACTTCATCCTTATTTTATTTGCTGTCATTCTCTAATGGCGCCTGGAGCCAGATTACAGTGTTTGGACGCATGTAAGGTAGACTCTCTTACCAGTTTTTCTTCCTAGTATGTGAATGCTGCTTTCCTCTTCTCTATATTTCATGTGTTTGCATCAAAATTCAAACATTTAACCTATAATAGCACCTTCATTTTGTGTGAAAATTACATCTAAACATATCAGGGCTGTTTTAAGCACTATTTTTACTGTAATTTACCCAGCTTCTGAAAGACTGCCAAGTTTAGGTTAGGAATTTTTACAGTTTATTATTCAAGTTTAGAGAAGGAATTTATTGTTATCTGTGGTATGTAATTCCAAACACATGTTATTTTTGTTACCAGCATGATGACTTTTCCATTAATAGGAACACTGGAGTTTCCCACTATTAGTAATAGAAAGTAATGGGCCGTAAGCAAATATTTTGAAACCAATTATCGTCCTATAGTGAAAGATGTGTGTGAGTGTGTGTGTAAGTCCATAGACAGAGGTAAATAGTAATTCCTCTGGTCCTATAATCGAAACTAAGTATTTAATTTTCTCATTTCTTTGGATTAGTATGATGAATGACCCTTTTAAACACAAAAGATATCTAATAATGATAATAGATTATAGATTTTAGTAACAAAAGTCAAAATGTATTGAATTCCTACTAAGCCTTAATGTTTTACTTACTTATTTTGAATTCTTACAACAATCTAGAATTTTGCATCAACTTTTTTTTTTTTTTTTTTTTTTTTTTTGCAATTGAGAAAGTAGAGGCTTAGAGGCATTAAGTAGCTCACCCATAAAAACGCACTTGGTAATTTTCAGCACCGGTATTAAAATCCTGCTCTACCTCACCCTGAATATCATGTTTCCTTTTCTTTGATTTATTTTAGCTTGAAGTCTTAAATCAATGTGTCCATTTAGCTAGTCAATTAGGATTGTGAAGGAAAGGAAAAATATACATAAACATACCCTAATGATAGTATAAGGACTAGAATCACAGGCACAATTTTCCTATCGGGAGATCCTGGTGGAAAATATAATAAAAATGTCACTTAATACTGGAGGCTTATCAAGGAGAGAAATTATATAAACAGGCACTAATAGGAGTGTTAAGTTGTGGAGAAGCTAAACCTGTGTCCACCTTCTATAAGAGACACTTTTCTGGGGTTTCCTGCCATTCTTTTGTTTCTTACACCTACCCAGTAGAAGTACATAATGTAGCATCAAGCTTATCTTTACATTGACCTTAAGGGATCTTGAATGTATGTATTCAACACTCATCCTCCAAGTACCCAAGATAATATAATAAATTAGGGGTGGTTGTGGTGAGGAAAGTATCAAGTACTACAGTCTAGGAAAGGACAGAATTACCAATGTCTGAATTAAAAAATCGCTGACCCAAAATTTAACATAGATGAAATGAAATAATATATATGAAAGCCAGCCAGACTCCTAACCAGTGTTTGTGAACTTTAGCATTCATCAGAATCACCTGGAACAGAATGCGGGGACCTACCACCGGGGTTTCTAATTCAGTAGTTCTGGAGTGAGGCCCATGCATTTTCCTTTCCAGAAAAGTCCCAAGTGATGCTAATGCTAAGTTGATTCTACTGGTCTGGGGAGCACACTTTTGAGAATCACATCTTACTCAGGAAAGTGATGCTATGGAATACATGGGAACATCTCCAGAAAGCACTCATTTGGCAGAAAAGACAATGGGTGGCATCAAATTCATATATACCACTGGGGGACTTATTTCCAGCTTATCCTGAGCCTAGATATTATGCTAGCTACAACCACAGACACTTCCACAATTAGCCTGTAAGAACAATTCCTGACAAAGCATCAAGGACCAAAGAACAATCTATTGTATTTGCTTAGGAAAAAGTATTAGGTTTAGTTACTAGAAAGAGAATGTCTGAACATTCTGAACTAAAAGGAATATGGATCTTTTATTAAAGTCTTAGGGTGAGAAGAGGAAGGCAAAATTAGGAGTTCACGTGACCACTAATTGATGTGAGCCAAGGACATAGCTGGAGTTTAATCAAAGGAAGCAAAGGGTTCAATATATTTCTGATGCCTGGTTGCCCTAACAATGGGAATTGCTCTCCAAGGTAATGAAATTATAATAACACATGTGAGTGAAGATCATAACTAAAGTCAGATTTGGGGGATTTCTGTGGAAGATTTTTGCAGGGACTTATAATGTAAAAATGATGATGAGATTGTATTTGAGTTGTATATAAAAGAGTAAAGTTTAGCATACACATTTGAGAGAGTTCCTCAGCACTTACTACTAACTTACTGCTTCTCCATGTAATTCTTCAAATCAATGGACGTAACAAATCATATAGTTGTATATATACATTATTTAACTCATTGGCATCATGTCCGGGAAAAAACAAAAACTGGAACCTGGGGTTGGGGAAAATTCAAAACTTTATTCTCTTGAAGATCTGGAACTGGAATAATTATAGCAGCTTTTTCTTAGAATCATCTCTTGATTTTATTGTTACTATAAAATTTTGGTCCCAGGGAATAATGGAAGTAGTAGAAGTAGAGCAGAGAGTCAACAGCAAGAAAAGAAAAAAATCAAAACCTGGGAAAAGAATGGGGTTCTAGCACATCCTTCATAATTTCTAATTATCATATACAGAAAACAAACATTTGTTATGGAAATAAAACTCTATGCAACTATCATACCTGTATCTGACCCCTTTCCTTATTTATCTCTTGAAGCCTTTAGACCAGCGGTTCTCAACCTGTGGGTCACGACCCCTTTGGGGGTCAAACGACCCTTTCACAGGGGTCGCCTAAGACCATTGGAAAACAAAAATATATTTACATTACGATTCATAACAGTAGCAAAATTACAGTTATAGAGTAGCA
>NW_017731595.1:2423224-2449553 GCF_001890085.2 Hipposideros armiger
TATGTATATGTATATGTTTGGACTCAGAAGATAAATTTTTCATTATCCTTTCTTGAATAAAAGTGCTTTTGAAAGCATATTGTAATTCATCAAGAGAGAACGTTGGAAAATAACCGAGGTTTTAGAAAGTATATTATAATAGATAGAGCAGAATTAGTAAGTTAGAAATTGTCCTAATTGTTTGGGCTGTTATAACAAAGACTGGGTAGCTTAATAACAAATAATTATTTCATACTGTTCTGGAGGCTGGGTAGCTTAATAACAAATAATTATTTCATACTGTTCTGGAGGCTGGGAAGTCAGATTTGATGTTAGGTGAAAGCCTGTTCCCCAGTTCATAGATGGGAAGCAGGCTCTTACCTAAGAGAGGGTGACATCTCACCTAAGACTTCACCTAAGGGATGTCTTCTCTCTCTAACCGCACATGGCTGAAGAGGTGACAGAGCCATTTTTATAACGGCACTAATTTTATTCCTGAGGTCTCCACCCTCATGGCCTAATCACCAAAACCCACTTCCTAATCTATCACATTAGGGGCTAGGATTTCAGCATATGAATATTAGAGTCAAATATTGTCTGTACCAGAAACTAACATTAGACATTCACCCAGCTCTCAAGGAAAGAGGTAGAGATAAAAATTAAAAGAATCAATCAATAGCCAGTATTCTCAGGGAGATAACAGAGTACATAGTACATGATTGTCTTGTGTAAAGATTAACTAATTCTCAATCATTCTTACCTATGAATCCAACATGATCATGATACCAAAATCTGAGAAATATAAAAAAAGAAAATTCCTGACCATTTTCACATATGGAAATTGAAATACATCAATAAATAAAAAGTTAAAGTTGAATTTTTGCATAGTGAAAGAATAATAGTTCATAACCAAGTAGGGTTTATCATAAGAATACAAAATTTTTTCAGTGTTATGAAATCTGTTATAAGACATCACATCATTCAATAAAAAGTGTTCCTAAAGAAGTGAAAAAATGGAGACAAGATACCCATTATTACAAATGCCACAATATTTAAAACAACTCTAGAATTTATTGGTAATGCAATAAGACCATGAAGAAGTATCATAATTTTAACTATTATAATGAATAGTATAAAACTATCATTATTTGAAAATAATATATTTAATCAAATAAAACCTATTGGAAATAAAGTTCACTAGGATACTCAATTATAAAAGCTATCTAGAGAAGCTATTAATATACATATGGCAATATATAAAATTGAATAGAAAATTACTTCATTTAATAATTTATTATTAAATTAATCAATGTACCTTGAAATAAGATTATGAAGAAATACACAGGACCCAAATGATTAAACAAAAGAAACAAAAACTCAAAAGGGCAGAAAATAAGCCTTGCTGATTATTTGCTATATAATAGTATGTGTAATATTTTTCTCCATTCAATGTACATCTTTAGCATAATGACAATGAATATTTGGTGATTTTTTTTGGGGGGGGGGCAGGGGGAGGAGGCATTGCAAATGAATTTAAGTTCATTTTAAGAAAGGATATAAGAAAATCAAAGACTATTTTAACAAAGAAGATTAAGGATGAGTAGGAGGAGGGGAGGAAGTGAGGATTACATTAACAAGAAAATGAAATTTTCTAAAGCTAAAATCATCAAAGCACTGATAACCTGAATCAGAACACTGGTAACTGAATATTTATTGAGCATATATTAAGAAGGTTAGATGGCAGAACTCGCTCAACTTGTCATGGTCAGATATTTAACATGGGTGGGCCTTTGTCACTAACAAACTTATTTACATTCTATTTTTTGTTTGTTTGTTTGTTTGTTTTTTTAGATTTTTATTGGGGAATTGGGGGAGGGGAACAGTGCTGGGGAATTGGGGGAAGGGGAACAGACAAGTTGCTGTCCTTTTGTTCTTCAGTCTAGTTGTGGAGGACGTTGTTTCACTGGCCCATGTTGGTATTATCATTGCGCTCTTCCCAGGGGAGGCAGATTGGTTGGCCTCTGGACGGCCGCTCACGGCAGCTCTTGGCAGCTCACACCGGCTGCTGGCCGCTCACGCTGGCTGCCAGCCAGTCATGGTAGCTCTATGGCAGCCCACTGCAGCCTCAGTGCAGCCTACGCTGGCGACTCATGGCAGCCCAGCTTCAGGTCGAGCTGTTGTTCACCATCTTAGCTGTAGAGGGCAGTGTCACTGGCCCTCATGTGGGATCCGAACCAGGGCCCTGCTGCTCAGAACTGGCGTCCCAAGCCAGCTCTTAATCAACATGCCACTCGGCCGGCCCTTTACATTCTATTTTTGTCTTCCCTGTTTCCAATCTATTTAGTTGAGATTGATAAGGGATCTTCAGTTTGGTGCAGCTGTCAGGTGTGGTTGATGGGGCACCAAAATTCTATGAGTTTTGCCCACAGATCTGGAACTTCCAGAGAAACATCGAGAACAATGCCTAGTTACCAGCAGATTTCTGGCAGAAACATCAGAGAGGAAATAAAAGAACGAAAAGAAATATAAAATAATATAGGGAGGAAAAAGTTCACAAAAGGCAGAGAAGTGAGAAAGAGAAAAGTGGGAGAGAGGGAAAAAGAAAGGGAAGGAAATGAGGGAAGGGAGGGAGGAATAAGAAAAAAGCAGGTAGAAGGAGGGAAGGAAGGAAGGGAGGAAGGAAGGAAGGAAATAAAAAAGGAAGGAGTTAACATGAACTATCAATATAGAGAGAACAGTGCAGATGAAGAACAGAAAAACATATCCTAGAAACTAGCAGACTTTAGAATATCATAGAAAAGCTATTGAAAAGAATAGACAAGATTTTTCAAAAATGAATTATAGACAATTAATATTGGAGGAAGTAGAGTTGGATCCCTATTTCAAGTTACTTAGTCAAAGCACAAAATTACAAAACTTTTGCAAAAGTTGCCACATATGTGACAAAAATCAGTATCTTTTAAATATGAGGTCATCTTATAAATCAAAACACCCAATGGACAAAGTAGACAAACCCATTAGTATGTGATTTGTGAAAGACAAATAGAGTCAGTATTCACATATACGAAAAACATTTACACTTAGTAGTAATAAAAATGCAAATAAAGTATAAGTGATTGATCATTTAACTTAGATTTGGGAAGGTATGAATATAGGCACAAATTCAACATTTTGGTAAAGATGCAAGGACATATACTTTTACACACTTTTGTTCTTGGTCTATTTCTGGAAGGCAAATGAGACATTGGTTTGTATATTGGGTTGTTGGAAAAGTCGTCAGGTATTTTGTCTATGTTTTTCAAAGGTTATTTATTTATATAAAGACTAAAGATCAATCAATGATATATTGCCCATTTTGTTTGATAACCTTTTGCCATCTTTCAGTGAGCTTCATAATTCCTCATTCATAGAAGGACCTGTCTTTATTTGCAAAAAACTGAAAGCTGCTGATTTACAGCCTCATTTGAATTGAATGTTATACCACACTAGGAGTTTTGAAGAGAGCAAAACAAGTGGAAGTCTAATGGTGCAAAGTCAGGTGAGTGTGGTGAGTGTGGCAACATATCCCATCCAAGCTCCAATAATTTTTGATGGGAGATCAAACTTGTGTGTGGTCTCGCATTGTCACGATGGAACACAACTCCTTTACAATTAACAAGCTCTGGACGTTTCTGGATGATGGATTCATTCAAGCTGTCCAATTGCTGACAGTACACATTCAAATTGGTTGTTTGGTTCCTTGGTAGGAGCTCAAAAAAAGTGACACATTTAAAATTCTACCACACTGAGAGCATCACCTTCCTCTGATGAATATCTGCTTTTGATGTCGTTTGAGGCGAATCATCACGTCGGGACCAAGACCGTATGGACACCACATTGTTGTAAACAATCCACTTCTCATCACCAGTCATCAGTCACTTCAAAAAAAGATCATTTTCCTCACGTTTAATGAACATATTGCAGATATTTATACATGCCGACGAATGAACTTCTTTGAGTTCATGCAGAACCCAGACATGAAGCTTACTTACATATCCCAGCTTCTTCAGGTGGTCATGAAAGCTTGAATGATGGATGTTCAAAGTTTCTGAAATCTCTTGTATTGTGTAACATGGGTTTGACTCCATCAATGCCTTAATTTTGTCGTCATCAACCTCAGTGGTCCTCCCTGACCAAGGAGCGTCGTTGGGATCAAAATCACCAGCATGGAATTTCATGAACCATCGTTGGAACTGACATGTTTGTAGAGCATTGTCACCATAAGCTTTATGCGACTTTTCAAAAGCTTGACATGCGTTCTTCCCTTTATGAAAGTAAAACAGTAAAATATGGCAAAAATGCACAGTTTGGTCTTCCATCTTCAACTTGTTGTAGAATCTCCAAAACTCAACCAAATCACTCAAAATTTTTTAGAATGAAGCGAGACCTGTCAGCTATCAAATGACATAGCAATAAAATGGATGCGAATGACCCTAGTACTTCCAAAAATGAACTAGTGCCATCTGTCACAAACATGCGTGATGACTTTTCTGACAACCCGATATTTTGGCTTGATGCTATTTCTCTTTTAGGAATTTATCCAAAGGAAATAATTACAAGGGCACACAAAAATAAACATGTTAGTTAGTGGGTAGTCTTGGCAAATCCACGCAATGGATACTATGCAATCATTAAAAATGCTCAACAATTTCAAGATATGAAATGCGCAGAACGTATTGTAAAGAGAATGGAATTATATTTTAAAATAGTACACAGAGTATATGCAACATTTTTAGGTGGCGTTCTGTATGTTGTTATTTTCATTTAAGAATATACCCGTATTTCTCCATGTATAAGATGCACCCTTTTTTGAAAAATTTGGGGTCTAAAAACTGGGTGCGTCTTATACAGTGCTTTATGAGTGCAAAAACAAGCACGAAAAAAGTGGGAAATGAAAGTAGAAAAAATCTACAACCAGTATATAAGATGCACCGGTTTTGAGACCCCAAATTTTTCAAAAAAGGGTGCGTCTTATACATGGGGAAATATGATATCTTAGAAGATTTTTTTTATTAATGAAGCTTTAATTAACATTGCTTCTTTTTAGTTTGATACATCTTTGAAATCTCTTCTCAAAGTCAATGTAGGCATTTGTCATGTCAGGGAAGTCATGCTGGGGATAAAGGGCTCACCTGAGGCTGCTGGAAAGCATACCTGAGGTGAATAGAGTGACATGGGTAGATGGTATATACAGGTTGTGTAATACTGTGCTATGACTACAGCTTTAAAACATGCTTAAATGAGCGTATCTATAAGGCTCCTGTTGACTCTAAAATTCTGTGAATCTCTTGTATCCTGTTTTTGCTTCTTCCTTACCAGTCCTTCTTGCATTCAATATAGGACTGAGACATGAAGACTACAGTTTAAGTGGTGCCACATTATTTCTTGAATCTGGTAACAACTGTATGCTGTTTAGACATGCTTTCTTCTCTGAGCATCTAATCTGCTGTTTTGCTTCTGGTCTTTCACAGCTATCTGGTTGATTCCTGATTCACTTACTATGCTGAGCATCTATAGGTTCATACAATTGTTTTCTTAAGGTTCTTAGAAAATAGTTCCAAAATTTGGAAGCCAGTGTGCATGGAATAGTTGAGGAGTTGTGGAATGTAATCTTATGGCCAAATAAATGTGTGACAGTCAGTGTGAAAATTTTAAACTAGTTATTTGAAGGAATTTCTTAAAGAACTTTATTCAAAGTTCCAAAAATAGAAGCAAAAACATTCAAGTTTTTGTTTTATTTAATGAGAGGGCCTATTACCACGTTTAAAATTGCATGCTTTGTGTGTGTCATGTATACGCAAAAAATTGTGTGTTGTGCCAGAGATCATAAATATGTTTGACAGTATTTTCTGGGTATCATTGAATAGATCGTACTGTCAGAAAAGGAAAGAAAATGAAGGCCCCACCCTTGTAAATTTTTTTGATGTGAAGTTTGTCAGATGTAGTGGCCACATGATTTCAATGTGCATCCGAAGTTGAAAAACCTGCAGAATGTTATGCCTCTTCATTCTTCCTTCTAAGCCTCATTGCACTCCTGAAAATTCAGCTGTGTTCCTAATAAAATTCCAAATTGCTCAGAGCCATGGGTTAACAAGATTCTTTCTACTCTTTTAGATAGAGTTAAATTATAAGAAAATAAGCATTTAGGCTCGCATGCACATATACTTACAAAAGTGTGTGTGTGTGTGTGTGTGTGTGTGTGTGTGTGTGTGTGTGTGTGTGTGTGTGTGAGAGAGAGAGAACAACATTTCAGGGAATGTTCTGGAACAGTTTATTGGTACCAAATGTCTATTCCTGTTACATCCACATTTAAAACGGTCCCGGATGTTTACTTTTATGATACTAAGGGAGCTCAAATACTTTCAATCAACAAAACAATACTATGAACAACAAAACTTCATTTAACGTCAACATATTGTTTCTGAATATGAGACTCTACCATTATATTTTTAAATCACGTTTGAAACAAAATGATTTCCAGGAAACTCAAGAATTCAGAGCTCCCCTTTCTATGAATATTTTTTAAAAACAACATTTTGTTTTGTTTTGTTCATTCTGCTTTGTATAAGAGTGCAGGTATTAGTACATGACACATCAAAGAAGAAGAATTAGGAAAATATCACTTAACTGATCTTAAAATAAACCTAAAATATGTTTGCCAGATTTTATATATAAGTTGATAAATAATAATGCTGAAAGTACCCCACACATTATAAAAAACAATCAATACATTGAATCAAAAGATATTAGAGTAAGTGCTACCCATCCATCACTGTAGTTTCTTATTTCAGACCTTCCCAGTGTGTCCTAACTCCATCTGTTTACAGAGGAAATGCATTTAAAAAGTAATGCCCTGAAGTGGTCTCCCTAACAAGACATGTGTCCATCTGATACCCTACAAAATATTTACATTATTGATTATATTCCCCAAACTGTCCTTTATATCCCTGTGGCAATATTGCAGTTACCTATTTATGCTGTCTAATCCTTTCCCCTTCTCCCTCATCCCTACCCTCCTCCCATCTAGCAACCATTAGGTTTTTTTTGTATGTCAACTGTAATTTTATATATATAGACATGGGATGTGGAGTATAGTGTGGGGAGTGGAGTCAATGAAATTGTAATAGATATTCATGATGTGGGGGGGGTGGATTGGGGGAGGGGGTTGTCACTTTGTGAGGGGTGAAATCTATAGTTATTGCATTGTTTTGTACACCTGAAACTAAAAAAAAAAAAAACAAAAAAAGGATATTAAAAAAGAAAAAAAGTAATGCTTTGGCCTGGGTAGGCTTTAACATCTAATTTTTTTCCTAGGTGACCAGGCCACCTGATTTTATGTGTAGCTTCTGTTTGCTCAGAAATGGTTTGACATAAGATTTCCAGCAGATAGTTCTTCAAGGATTAAGTGATAATATTAGTACTGGATGATGTATTTTAAGGACACTGTGTCCCTTGGATGAGAGCAGATTGCCAGACTGCTAAAGCAGTCTTTCCATGAAAGCAAAGCAAACTACCGCTTTCCAGTTAGAAAGCTTCTCCCTCATTCAATCTTATTTCCTCAGAAGGGGAAAAATGATATTAAAATACAAACACTCACCTTCCAAATGCATCCAATATTTCTAACCAACTAAATGGGAAATAAAGTTTTGTCAGGTGTTAGTCAAGGTCTCTACTTAGAGATGGATGCATGAAGTTGAAAATACAGGGTGTGTGGGGGAGGGGAAAGCTGGGTGAACCTCTTATCATCGGAAACATTGCAGTTTATTCAGAAGCACTTACAGGATAGCCTATGGAAGAGACTTTTCTAAAGATATGAATCTTAATTTATAGCCAAGTTAATGATTCAGTTCCTCTGTCAGGGAAACACCACCTCTCATCACTACTGAGAAATTCCTTTTTCTATCTTTTGAGCTTGTGCAGGCCAGTTTCCAGTGGATTAGTCAGCAACATTTAACTCATTATTCAGTAACCCAAACTCTTATCCTGTAACTTTTTCTCCTCTTGGCTTTTTTTCTCTGCACCTTGTTCTTCCCATTTTCGCGTCTTTTTGTCCTTTCTTTTTTTTTCCTGCCTGCCTCTATAATGAAATATTCTTTTATCTAAAATGATTTTGGCCTATCAAAATAGAGTATATCAGAAAGAATTTTTATTTTGAAGCATACCAGATTCATATTTTTCTCCTCTCCCCTGATATTCTTAAATTATGACTTTGAATTTTCTCTTATTTCTTTCCACAAGAATGAATGATTCATAGAGCAAAAAAAAGTAGCTGTGTTTGGGCAATGCGATTGATCCATGCTTGCTTTTTCTTTATTTTGCATGAAATGAAAATGAATTGGAAAACCTGCCGTTAGGGTCTAATGGCTGTTGAAGGATCACTCTTCTTTGTGGTCTGTCATATAATTTAGAATTGATACATGATACATGATATGCAAAAGGTTCAGGGCATTTAAAGGATACCTGTGCTTATTGATAATACTTCAACTTTTGATATCTATGCTAATGTCATTAATTCCTTTACATCCCAGGAGATTATAAGCTTCATGAGACTGAGAATTCTATTTTCTTCACTCTTGTACTTCTAACATCTGGTAGGTGCAGAATAAATATTTGCTGCATTAATTCGATCACTATTTTTTAGGGATCATTAATCAGTGTGTGATTATTTTGGCTTTTGGCACGCCTTTCTTCTCTTTGCTTTCTTGAATTTGATGATTTTATTGTTCATGAGCTCCCCAGGGCTAGCCTGAATGGACCTGTTGCCTTTAACTGCAATTTTCCAGGCTACAGCTCAGATTCTGACATTCCATAAAAATATTCCTTCCCCTGTATGGATTGCATCCAGGGATTCGTCTAGGCCGAGCATCTTGAAACTACTTAAATCCTCTGTTCTCAATCCTTTTCTTTATAGTCATTTATTTTTCCCCACTGGTTCCCTTGGACTCATAGCCTCTTTCTACTCCCACCGCTGCTAATCTTGCTGCTGTCACATGCCTTCCTTCCCCAGCTCCATCGTCATTTTATGTTTTACTTCTTTGGGGCAAGTTTTAAGACAGTTTTGGTGTGGAAAGAGTTAAATCAGTCACTCAGAATTACAGTTTTGAGCAGTCTCATGCCTTATAAAGACAAAGAGAAAGAAGCATGAGCTAATGCAGTGAAATATGACATTATGTTTAAATCATGCTTATTTTTTCTATTTTTCATTACCAACAATGTAAAGTAAGGTCTTGACATGGCTGAAATATCTGATCTCTTGTGATTTCTGATCAGTTTACTCATACGATCTGTTTGCAGGTGTAAACATTTTAGAACAGAATAGAAGGCTATAATTGTACCCTTTGTTGTTTGGTTCCATTCTGTATCTCTTACCCCGACATTCTCATACTGATAGTTTTTGGTTTTCATGAGAGTGCCATCCATATGCATCAAAGGCCAGTACTCTGGCCTGATAAACAAAAAAATGGAGATGCAAATAGTCTCTGGTCATTTGTATCACCCATAGTGAAGTACATAGTAATGATTAGGTAAATCACAGATTTTTACTATGATTTTCTCAACATTTCCCAAATGCATTTTCCCATTTAAACCATGAAGCAGCACTATGATATAAGCAGGGGGAATACATACCATCAGTATCAATTTTAAAAGATAAAATTTGTCTTAGTATCTTTAAATGTCTTGCCTGAGTTTACATGGCCAAAGTGTTGGTAAAACTAGATCTCAAATACAGGTCTGATGATTCTTGGTCGAGGACTCTGTCTGTTATACCCTTTATATCTGTGAGATTACTATGCTGAGAAGAACAAATGCTTCAAGCATTTGCTGAGTGTAAAAATAATAAGAGTGGCTATCATAAATTATGATGTCCAGTGTAAATTAAAGCACACACTCACAGAAGGATGAATCGTCCTTATTAAAATTCCAAATTTCATGCAAAGGACTGGATCCCAGTGCTTTCTCCACTGACATCCCAGAAGTATTAAAATGCACATTACAAACAAAATTCAATTCATTCATAATGAAGCAATTTTCATTTTTGTATCAACGCCCATCATGGCTGTCGCTATTTCAAGTCTCCTAATTTTTTAAAGAAAATGAACATGTTAATTTATTGAAAGTAGCCCACCTTGTTATTTTGCCATGAAAGTCTTTTGACATCACCAGATATAAGGCTGTGGGTTTTCCATCATTTGTAAGGTTGATAAAAATATCATTATTGCCTTTCCCCAATTCTAAACATTTATGCTATTAAAGGTGAAACGTGATTTTTTTTCAGATAAGAATGTTAATCGGGCTTTTAACTTTTGAATTTGAAAGCAAAGTTTACACCCCCAGGACTGGTAGAGATATGTTTCTTAACCTCGGCATAAGTGAACTGTGTCTTAAAAACACCTCAATCTTACTTTGATAAATACAGTATAAGCCTTGAAGAACCACTGTACTCTGCAATTACCTTGATTAAAGAAGAATAAAAAAGGTTTCACAGCAATCAGAGGGCTCTCAAACTCTCATGTGTTAACAGCCATTATCTCCCTGCTTCCAGCGAGCAGGTACTGGTCGAAGTAGGGGACCAGTTATGCCCTACTGATAGTCTTTGATTAATATATTTTTTCTCATTCTGCGACGAGCTAATCAAAATTTTAATTTGCTAATCAGGTTTCCTTTTGATTAATGCCACAGGCATCATTTAAGGAAATAGAATATAATGTAAAATGTCCCTCACTGAAAGCATGCTCTCACTAGAGTAGCAACAGTTTTTATCTTTACTATGCATTACCACTAGGTATTTGTGAGATATAATTTTGTTTTTGGTAGTTACTGATTCTATTATGCTTTCAGTTTCTCATAAGGATTTTTCTTTTTGTGCAAACATTTGTAAGTCAGGATGATTTTGTTTATTTATTTTTGGTCAAATTCTCAACCTAGCCCTGACATCAATTAATATTCTTAAGTAATTGAGAAATGACAATAGAATGATAATAGAACCCAGCTGACAAATATGACATGTTTAATTCTAATTTTTAAATTAGTGATGGGATTAGCCTAAGGTTCAGGTTCAGTAGTAAAAGAACCTTTTGGTAAGCATGACAGCTATCTGCTGGGTTTGTCTTATCCTCTAATCAATTGATCTATGGTGTACAGATGCCTCCTTTTTTTTTAATTTTTTTTATTGGGGAATTAGGGGATGGGAAGAGTACTGGGGAACTGGGGGAAGAGGAACAGACAAGTTGCTGTCCTTTTGTTCTTCAATCTAGTTGTGGAGGACGTTGCTTCACTGTCCCAAGTTGGCACCATCACTGCGCTTTTCCCGGGTGATGCAGATCAGTCGCAGGCTTCTGGATGGCCACTCACTGCGGCTGCTGGCCGCTCACGCTGGCTGCTGGCTACACATGGTATCCCATGGCAACCCACTGCAGCAGGGGCTGCAGCCTACGTTGTCACCAGCGACTCAGGGCAGCCCAGCTCCAGGTTGAGCTGTTGTTCAGCATCTTAGCTGTAGAGGGCAGTGTCACTGGCCCTCATATGTGGGATCCAACCCGGGCCCTCTGGCATCCCAAGCCAGCTCTTAACCATCGCGCCACTTGGCCGGCCCTCCTCTTGTTTCTTTACCCAGTCAAATTCAGATGTAGTTTAGTATGTTGATCTTAGTATTTATATATTTAAAAGTTTTCGATTTTGAGTATAGGTTTAGTAGTGCTGTCATTCTGAAGGTTAGTTAAAAATATTCTTGAAGATTTCAATACTTTAAAGAAAATAAGAAAGAAGACTTTTAATAAAATGAAGATTAACTTTGTTTGAATCCCAGCCAAAATTTTCATTTCTACTACATGATTAAATAGAAAAGATTATCTTAAGTGCAGAGTTTCATACATATGTATCTTACGTTCATTTTTTTCAAATTTAGTAAAGTGAACACATTTGGTATCATTGACTGAAGATATCATTTTCATGTTCAATCAACCAAACTGTTAGAAAGACAAAGGATTTTAACATCTTGATTGCAACACACTCTTGGCCAACCTTGGTGAAACAGTTCACACATAAATGAAGTTAAGGTGGTGAGCTACTAAAAACCATAAGTGATTTATATGAAGTTGAATTACCTATGCTTCCTTAGGGGCCTATACTGGACATTCTAAATAGTCTCTGTTAAACTTACTGTCTCTATCATTATTTCCAGGCCTGTGGTTTTCTATGAATCATTAATTTGTCCTCCATATGGATTATTACAAAATATTCTAATGTCCTCATGGTTATATTATAATGAAAAATGATGTCTTCTTCCAAAAGGTCCATCTAAAAAGACAAAACATTTGATTCTAGTTTTAGTATCTAGGCAGACAAGGGCAATAGAATACCACACATTCTTTTTTCTTGCTCCCATGTGCTATATTCTGATGGGGCTTAAGTTTGTTAATGTGGAGGTGGAGAACATAAAATCCAATTTAAAATAATCCATTTTAAATGTGCACCTTCCAGGAGAAGGGGATACATTTGCAGATACCCTTGAATTAGAATAAGTCTTTTTGAAATACCAGGTAAATAATGTTTATATACTGACTAAACTTATTCTCTGGTGAATATTACCCAAAAGCCACCAGAATATACTTGGCCACTGATAGCATTTGATGGTGACCAATGTCTCTGCTCTACCTCTTCTTCTTTCTGTAGGGAAAAAAAAAAGTGTGTCCTTCAGTGGAAAACTTTGCAATGTCCATGGTATACCCTTTATCCTTAATGTTATTCTGATTCAGTGGGAAATATTTTAAAATGCTGTAAATGGTCGATAACCTCTACTGGTCCAATAGAGGTTCAGTTGAATTAACTCCCCATCAGGTGGAAAAATTGTTTTGCCTTGAGCTAATAAAGGCAATACAGTATTTTTACTGTACATAATTCAGTTATTACTTTGTGTCTCATCAATCATTTTTAAAAAGATAATTTGGCCTGCATTTGCACCTACATTTCAAATTTCTAATCTATAAACTTGTTTTTCAGAGTCTCTTTTAAACCACTTATAATATCTGTTTGGTTCCCTCATTGACTGATTAAAATCTGTATGCATTTTACATCTGTATGAGAATCCTGACTTTATACTTTTGAAAATTATCACTTACCACTTCTTTCTCTAGAGCAGATGTTTTCAGTGTTAGTGTTATTGGCATTTGGGGCCAGATAATTCTTTGTTGTGAGGGGCTGTTCTGTGCATTGTAGGATAGTTAGCAGTTCCTCAGGCCTTTGCCTATGGATGCCAGTAATGCCCCCTGGTTGTGGCAACCAGAAATATCTGTAGGCATTCCGAAAGGTGCAGTTGAGAATATTTAAAATCAACCCTGATTGAGAAACACTGCTCTAGAGTAAAATATATAATGCTATGATTTCCTACAAAAATTAATGTGCTCTGCTTATTTACTCATTTAACTAATGTATATTGATATCACATGTGTGTGCATGTGTGTGCATGTGTACACACATACGCTTGTTTGTTAATAGGGCCAATCATTAATTTGCTTTTAGGAAACTTGCAGGTAATTCCATTTAGGATTATATCCTTTTTATCCTTTGTTTACCTTTTATTCCTAGAAAACTTTCTTTGTTACTTAAGGAATTTTTTTCCTTGTTTTACCTGTTTTCTTTTTTTATCCTCTATCTCCTTCCCCCAGTTTTTTTCATTTGAGTTAAGTAATGACTCCAGTCATGGCATAGCAGTGTGCCATATATCTAGGAAATAGGTCAGCATTACATGTATATGTGAAAATAGTCATCATTAATATGATTCTCTGTTCTCCCTGAGAATTCCTGGAAGTTGGCCATTGAGGAAACTCACAAGTGAAAGATTAGGCGTGGAACTATATGAGCACTTAGAATATATTTTGGCACATAGTATATAGCACATATTAGAAAAGATACTTATGTTTAAGATAGGTCTAAGACACTAGAGTTGAGCTTAGTGGTGACCAAGCCAAACAAGGAATACAATTATTTAGATTTGGTTCATAGGAAACAAATATACCAGATCTTTAATGCAAAAAAAAAATCTTCTGACAGTTATTCCAAAAGGAAATATGAAAAAAAATTTTGAGTAGAAGGTCATGTTGATAACATGCTGGCGGATAATGTCCTCAGAATTTCCCTGCCTAAACTTAGTCATAGGTTTTACAAGGTTGCTTCCATCAGTAGAAGCCATAGGTCACTGCTCCCTGTGTGCCCAGAGAACACTGTTCTGCAGGGGCAGCAGCAAAGGTGATGGAATTATTAAGCCTTGGTCTGTCAGTACGTATTTACTGAGCGCATTCTGGGTAATGTTCTAGGTGGTGAGGATATAGAATTAAACTCTAAGACAGCTGCATTACCCTCTAAAAGCTTATATCCTCAGGAGGAAAGAAAATAAATTATAAGATGAAAAATAAGAGAATTCCAGCTACTGAAAAGTGATAAAAAGATATAAAATAAGAGTGCAATAGTGAAGTCTGACTAGAGGTTGGATGCGTGGGGTGAGGGAAGGCAGGGAGGTCTCTGACAACAGAACATTTGAGGAAAGCTGAATGTTGAGAAGGAAACAGGCTTAGAAAGGTCTGGAGGGAAAGTCTTTAAAACTGAAAGAACAAGAGCATAATTTTTAGTTGGGAATGAAGTTATGTTTCAGAAAACCAACCCTAGAGTTTGGCTGGGTTGACTCAGTTAGATGACTCAAGGGCATGAAGATAAAGTGACTGAATTTAGAGAGATAGGCTGGGAACAGATGCAGTGAGGACTTGAAAGCTGTGGTAAGAAATTTGTGTTTTGTTTCCAGGGCAATTTTTTTTTTTCACTGTGCAATCAGGTTCATTTTCTTGTTTTGATTTTTATTTATTTATTTATTTATTTTTGCTTTAGGAAAATCTTTGAAAAGTTTGAAGGGAAATGTTTGCATTAGGGGAAAAAAACAAACAAACAAACAAAAAACCCCCAAAAACAACATTTAGAGTAAAAAGAAATGTCTTTATAGGTAATCATGTGGAAAATGAGCCCAAATTAGTCTTCTGTAACATCTTTTTTCTTTTTCATCTTCCTTTTCTTTTTCTTCTTCCTTTACTTCCTCCTTTCTCTCCTATAAAGGAAAGCTGTTATTGCTGTCTCCTGGCTATAAATAATAGCCTAAAAGACAATGCCGAATGCATTACTAAATGGGTTTTCAACACTTAATGGATATGAAGAAATGAATGATCAGATGACTGAATAGATGGTAGATGGCAGGATCTCTGATTCAAGACAGAGATTGCCCCAGTAAAGGTTTGCAGCTATGGGGACCAAGCTGAGGTACATGGGTAAAAACACCAAACAGTGTTACGCAGATAACACCAAGAGTGGAGATTGTCAAGAGGCAGAACCAACAAAGGATATACTTGGAGATTAACGAGGAATGGGTCCAAAGTAGACACAGTAAGATGTTGGTGTGATATGGGTTAGAGACATAGCACATTATTGTACAACTCTATCAGTGAAAAAAGAAACATAAAGAATATAGGTTATAACCACAAATAGTAGAGTAATAAACAAAGTTTCATGTCAACAGTTTTTTATTTCTATATGCTTCCTTAGTAGAGTAATAAGATATTTCAATTTTATAATAGTATACATTGACTGGTATTTATATTACAATGTCATTCACTCTCTATAATAATATGATTTAAAATGAGGAATAGGCACTACTTTTTAATTTACATATAGGTAGTATATACAAATGGAAACAAGCTCACACAAACATTTTCAAGTGTGTTAAAACAAAGAAAAATTGTGAGAAAATAATGTTGTGTGGTAGAATTTAACAGAGGAAGAGGCTTTTCAAGATCAAAAGCTGTATATGAAAGCCCAGTTGGAAAGCTTCAATTTTTGAAAACACTAAGTTACTAAATCCCTAACTCTGCAAATCCATTTAGGCAATTGAGGAAAATTGTAGATAACGTTCACAAAGTGAAAGCTAGAAAGTGTAAGAGACCTCTAATGTTCCATTTGAGCTATGAACCAGATAGGAGTCTTTTTTTAGGGAAAAGAGCAGAATGATATTAGACACAAAATATGAATTCAATGCTCTCTACACCTTTGTTCCTCAAAGTGGGGCTCACAGATCAGCAGCTTGTTAGAAGCACAGATGCTCAGACTCCAACCCAGGCCTTCTTAGCCAGAATCTGCACGTGACCCGGTGCCTAGATGCACCACGTGCCTTCTAGTCTGAGAATCTCTGCTGCTCATCCTAAAGAGCATGGAGGGACATCTGGGTTGAATTGTCAGCACAGGATAAAATGGCTGATAACCAGGTCTTAAGGAAGTGATGCAAGTGAGAGCAAGCCAAGACTTGCCACTTAAGATTCATTAGGGTTTGGAGTTAGCACTGAGATTGAGGACCAGAAGCAGGATTAAAAATGTGGAAAGGTGATTTTATAGCATGGTGTTTGGATATCATATTGACAGTTCTGCACCTACCCAAAAAAGAAAATGTTCAATTGTGTTTTCTCTTTAGAGACCTTGAAGAAGCTGGAAAAATCCTTGTCTCCACATTGTCATTGAATTCCAGTTTCACCTTGTAATCGATACCTTTTCTTGGAATACGATTTATGTGTCAGGTCGCCAGCACTCTTTCCCCATCACTCAAACTGTTCCTGGCTTTCCATGCCCTCTAGAAAGTCATTCTTAAGGTCACTCTGAAGTCATCGGATGGTCTGAACTTCTTTGGCTGTATCCTACCTCTGACATTGAATTCCTTCCAATATATACGTATTTGTCCTTGCCCTCATCACCTGCAATTGCACCCCTAATTTTTAAGATGTGTCTGATGTTAGCAATTCATTGTCTAATCAGGCCTTCTGTCTTTTTTCTTTTTTTTAAGATTTTTTATTGGGGAATTGGGGGATGGGAACAGACAACTTGCTGTCCTTTTGTACTTCAGTCTAGTTGTGGAGGATGTTGCTTCACTGGCCCGAGTTGCATCTTATATACCTGCAGTACTTACACACTTATTTGTTTGTTTGTTATTATTATTTATGTTTCTGATGACAAGAGAAAGCTGGAAAATATGAATGGGCCTTTTTTTTTTCCCAACAGGCTATGGTGTATGAAAATTAGCATTTATGATAAATAATATTACTTAGTTCTTATTCTTTACCAGGCATGGTTCAGAGTGGATTACCTGCATTAGCTCATTTAATCCTCAGAGTAACCCCATTTTCCAGATAAGGAAGTTGAGAAGAGAGAATGAAGTAACTGGCCTGGGCCTTATAGCTGGAAAGTGGAAGAACTCAGGTTCAAATGGAGGAGGTCTGGCTTTGGAGTCCTCGCCTCGTAAGATTCACTTTGAATCACATTGTCACCTATAACATCAAGTGCCTCTTAATATCTTTTTGGATAAATGAAAGTAATACCTCCTTCACTTTATATTCTAATACTGCTTCCCACTCTCTTCCATACCAGAGGTCTAACAAGCGATGGCCCATGCAAAATTTATCTTGTAAATAAAACTTTTCTTGGAACGTAGCCATGTCCATTTGTTTACATTTTGCCCATGACTGATTTTGTGCTAAAATGACACGGGTGAGTCATTGTGGCAGAGATTTTCTGACCTGAAAAGCCTAAAATATTTATTATCTGGCTCTTTAAAGTAAAATGTGCCAGCTCTTGTTCAAACTCCATTTGTAGCTTACATATTACATGAAAATATTTTTGAGCATTAATGCTTTCATATACTGACCGTAATATTTGTAATGAAACTTAATGGAAGAAAATGAAGAAATTACTTATATTCCAGTCATGTAATTTTTTCATAGTTTCAGTAAGTACTAAAGGATAAATAATCCTTTCTTTCTAAGAGCTCAGCTGGTTTGTGCCATTACTGAGTCTCCCTGACAATGGCATCAGTGATCCTGGTTTTGGAAAACTGAGGTTGTCATCCAAAAAGTAGCAATAGTTGCCATTTCCTTTTATTGTTGTTTTATGTCCCCAAGCTAAATAAAACATTTTTGTTAGTAATTATTTAATACAACCCTAAACTACAAAATACATTTACATAATCATTTGTCTCTTGTACTGCATGCTTACACTGTAATTGGAAGAGAGGAGAAAGAATATTTTCCTTGTTTCAGTTATTAGAATGCCAAGGCTTGAAAAAGCTAAAATATTGACTAGTCAGTTTTATTTTAAATTTTTTCACTGTAAGTGAGAATACATTCAATATTTATCCTGTTCCATCAATGTTTTTTATTGCCTTTTATTTCCTATAAAATATGAAAAGTATGCTTTGAGTATATTTTTTAGTACTTTAATTACTTAGACCTTAATTTGTTTTTAATAATTTAATAGATTACATTAAATCAAAAAGCATTTAATTGAGTATGCATCATTCTAATCTGGGAGTGCATTTAGGGAAAGCAATTAATCGTTTGCACAAAATCATTTTACATGACAAATAAAGGAAAGTGTAATTAAAAGATAATGGTGTTTTAATAAAGCTAAAAGGAATTTTTTATTCTGTTATTGTTTATCTGGGGGCGTGCGTTTGTATGTCTTACAGAGAAATATTGATTTGACTATTGATCTTATTTTCACTGAAACTATAGTTTTTGAAAGTAGACAACTCAAACCTTTTCAAAATAAGAAAATAAGTATAATGACTGTTACTTATGCAGATTGCAGATTATCCTCCACCTTCTGTTTCTTAAAAGAAAGGTGATATCCAAATATGTAGTTTCTAAACTCATGTTTTTTGGTAAATGTAATGGAAAATAGTTTGGTTAGAATTAGGAATTAAGATATTGCTTTTAGATTCCGACAACAAGTGAATCTGTAGAATTAAGTATGCATAAATTTTGCTTAGCATGGTTTAGACTCTGTGTGCTATTTATCCTTTGAGGTTTAACTATGTAGTTAGATTGGACACATAGTAGCTATTTCTCAAATCCTTTTTCCCATGGATATTGATGCAACTTTATCTCGCTTCTGATTCTTCTCTGAAGAAAGTCATGATTTAGCTTTCTTCATTTATGAAAGTAAATTCATATGAGAGTAGTTCACTTGAGTAGGTAAATTGGCTTGTTTATGTTTTACAAATGAATATTCAGAAGAGAATAGCCTAATTTGTTTATGTTTTGCTTTAAATAGTGCATGTGAGCTTTGGATATTTAGAATATTGTGTGAAAGCACTGGGTGCTATTTTTTTGTCGTTGCATATTCATGGTAGAAAAGTTTGTTTTGTTTTGCTCAATTTTGTGAATAGAATGAAAATGATAGATGACATTCCTTTTCCAGGAAAGAGAATCTGACTTCAGTTGAGTACTACACATCATCATATATTCAGAAACTTACTTCTGATAATATTTGAGCAGGCTTATCAAATAATGATAAAGTTGAAAGCAGTGTCCAAGGGGATAGAAAGTTTTCATTGCATACTGTTTACCTATCCTAGCAGTTCAATTTAATCCATAACTGTCAAACTTTCCGAACAGTAAACAGTGGTCCTCTTAAAATGATCCATCTACTTTCTAATTGTGCTTTCTCATGCTTCTCAGTTATTTACCCAGGTATTATTATTAATTAGAAGATACTAGTAGCCCCTTCAAGCTAAAGTAAGACAGCAAGCAGTAAGCAAGTCAATATATGTGAACAAGAATTCTTTTTTTTTTAATTAAAGTTTATTGGGGTGACAATTGTTAGAAAAGTTACATAGATTTCAGGTGTACAATTCTCTAATACATAATCTATATATTACATTGTGTTTCATCACCCAGAGTCAGTTCTCTTTCCATCACCATATATTTGATCCCTTTGGGTGAACAAGAATTGTAATCCACACACCTCTTCTACTTGCTGGTTTTGTTAAGCTCTACTTCTCACGGAGAAAGGAGTTAACTTTGCTTCTACATTTTAATCAAGAGCAGTGTGTTAAAAAGTATTGTGAGTCAGAGTAAAAATTTGTATCTTCCATTTATTATTGTTTTCTACAAGGGGTACCATTTTGAATAAGAGAGAATGATAAGCAGTATGACTGCTATATATTTCCAGACTCAGCTCTCTTTCAAAGAAAAGAGGCATTGAAATTTATTAGGACCAGGAAATCAATAGGGAAATATCAGACTTCAATGACACATTAGACCAAATGGACATAATTGACATTTACAGAGCCTTTCATCCTACAACACCAGACTATACATTCCTTTTTAGTTCACATGGAACATTCTCAAAGATAGACCACATGTTGGGACACAAAACTAGCCTAAGCAAATTTAAGAAGATTGAAACCATACTAAGCATATTCTCCAACAACAGTGCTTTGAAATGGGAGATAACTGCAAAAGGAAAGCGGGGAAAACCACAAATATGTGGAGATTAAACAGCATGTTACTAAAGAACCACTGGGTCATAAAAGAAGTAAGAGGAGAGATCAAAAGATACATAGAAACAAATGGGAATGAAAATACATCATATCAAAATTATTTGGATACTGTAAAAGCAGTATTAATAGGGAAATTTATATAATTACAGGCCTATCTCAAGAAACAAGAAAAATCCCAAATAAACAACCGAATATTACACCTGAACAAACTATAAAAAGAAGAACAAATGAAACCCAAAGTCAGCAGAAGGAAAGAAATAATAAAAGAGCAGAATTAAATGAAATAGAGAACAAAAATGCAATAGAAAAGATAAATGCAACAAAGAGCTGGTTCTTTGAAAAGATTAATCAGATTGACAAACCCCTGGCTAGACTCACTAAGGAAAATAGAGAAAAGACACAAATAAACAAAACAGAAATGAAAGAGCAGTTGTGATGGATACTACAGAAATACAGATGGTCATGCAAGAATGCTATGAAGGATTATATGCCACCAAATTCAATGACCTAGAAGAATTGGACATGTTCTTAGAAACATATAGCCCTCCTAGGCTGAATCATAAAGAACTGGAAAATCTAAATAGACCAATCAACAGTAAGGAAATTGAAACAATTATCCCAAATCTCCCCCAAAGCAAAAAAGTCCAGGACCAGATGACTTCACTAGTGAATTCTACCAAACATTCAAAGATGACTTCATATCTGTCCTTCTCAAACTCTTCCAAAAAATTAACGAAGAGGCAATATTTCCTAACTCATTTTATGAGGCCAACGTTATCCTCATACCAAAACCTGGTAAGGATAACAGAAAAAAATAAAACTACAGGCCAGTATCTCTGATTAATACAGTTGCAAAGATCCTAAACAAAATACAAACAAATTGAATACAACAATACATTGAAAAGGTTATACATTGCAATCAAGTGGGGTTCATTCCACAAGCAGAAGGGTGTGTCAACATATGCAAATTGATCAATGTGATAAACCACATAAAATGATAAAAAACATATGATTATATCAATGGATGAAAAAAACTTGACAGTATACAACATCCATTTATGATTAAAACACTTAATAAAGTGGGTATACAAGGAAAGTACCTCAACATAGTAAAGGCCACATATGACAAACCCTAGCCAATATCATGCTTAATGGTGAAAAAAATGAAAGCTTTTCCTCTAAGATCAGGAACAAGACAGGGATATCCTCTGTCACCACTGTTATTCAGCATAGTATTGGAAGTCTTTGCCAGAGCAATCCGGCAAGAGAAAGAAATAAAAAGCATACAAATTGGGAATGAAGAAGTTAAACATGATTCCTTATATAGTAAGCCTTACAGACACCACCAAAAAACTATTAGAAAGAATAAATAAAGGCAATAAGGTTGTAGGATATAAAATCAATGTACAAAAATCCATTGCATTCCTATATACTAACAATGAAATTTCAGAAAAATAAATGGAAAAAAAAAGTTTCTTTTATAACGGCAACAAAAGAATAAAATACCTAGGGGTAAACTTAACAAAGGACGTAAAGGACCTATATGATAAAAACTGTAAGATGTTATTAAAAAAAATTGAGGAAGACACAAAGAAATGGAAAGATATTCAGTGTTCATGGACTGGAGGAATCAATATAATTAAAATGGCCATATTACCCAAAGCAATATACTGATTTTGCTTTGGGTGATATGGGTAAAATCATCATAAATATAATGATTTAATGCCATCCCCATCAAAATCCCAATGGCATTTTTTCGAGAAAAAGAACAAAAAAATCATCAGTTTTGTATGGAATCACAAAAGACCCCTAATAGCCAAAGCAATCCTAAGAAAAAAGAACAACACTGGAGGTAGCACATGCCCTTACTTCAATTTATACTATAAAGCAACAATAATCAAAATAATATGGTGTTGGCAGAAAAACAGACCCACAGACCAAAGGAATAGAATTGAGAACCCAGAAATAAACCCATATATTGGGCAGTTAATTTTCGACACAGAAGCCAAAACCATACAAAGGAGAAAGGAAAGCCTCTTGAATAAATGGTGCTGGGAGAATTGGAAAGGCACATGAAAAAGAATGAAACTAGGCTACTACCTGACACCATCTACCAAAGATAACTCAAAAGGAATCAAAGACCTAACATAAGCCCTGAAACAAACTGCTTAGAAGAAAATAGTTACTAAATTTATGGACCTTGGGTTCAAAGAGGATTTTATGAATATGAGCTCAAAGGCAAGGGAAGTAAAAGCTAAAATAAATGAATGGGACTATATCAAACTAAAAGCTTCTGCACAGCAAAAGAAAACATTGGCAAAATTAAGAGGCAACCAACCAAATGGGAGAAGATACTTGCAAACAACACCTCCAATAAGGGGCTAATTAATACCCAAAATATATAAGGAACTCATACAACTCAACAACTAAAAGACAAACAATCCAATTAAAAAATGGGCAGAGGACCTGAATAGACATTTCTCCAAAGAGGATAAACAGATGGTCAATAGACACATGAAAAGATGCTCAACATCACTAGTCATCAGAGAAATGCAAATAAAATCCACAATGGGATATCACCTCACGCTGGTTAGAATGGCCATCATCAACAAGACAATATTAATAACAAGTGTTGAAGAGGTTGTGGAGAAAAAGGAACCCTGATACACTGCTGGTGGGATTATAAATTGGTGCAGCCTCTGTGGAAAACAGTATGGAGGTTGCTGAAAACATTAAGAATAGAATTACCATATGACCCAACAATCCCTCCTCTGGTTATCTACCCAACAAATCTGAAAACATTTATCCATAAAGATATATGTATCCCTGTGTTCATTGCAGCATTGTTCACAGTGGCCAACATATGGAAGCAACCAAAGTGTCCTTCGGTAACTGATTGGATAAAGATGCGGTATATATATACAATGGAATATTACTTAGCTTTAAGATAAGATAAAATACTGCATTTTGCAACAACATGCATGGATCTTGAAATTATTGTGCTAAGTGAAATAAGTCAGAAAAAGTTGGGAACCATATGACTTCACTCATATGTGAGATATAAAACTGAAAGCAACAAACAAAAACTCAAAGAAACAAAAACTCATAGGCACAAGCAACAGTTTAGTGGTCACCAGAGGGTAAGGGGAGAGGGGTATGGTAGAAGAGGATAAAGGGGGTCAAATATATGGTGATAGAAGGAGAGCTGACTCTGGGTGGTGAGCACACAATGTAATATATATTATAGATGATGTATTATAGAAATGTACACTTGAAACCCATATAATTTTATTAACCAATGTCACCCCAAAGAAGTTCATGAAAAATAAATTTAATAAGGATCAAATGGACAGAATTTTTTAAAATTGTAGACTTATGAAGGTATCAATTGAGTTGAGGGGAATTTCAGCCATTGACAGAAATCCAGAGCTGTAGGAGTTATTTGAGTGCTTCTCAGCAAGCACACTCATGCTATAGATATAGATGGTAAGCTGGAGGCCAAGATGGGCTGTAGAACAAACTTGTTCTGGAACAGAGACAGCATATTAAAATCAAAAGAAACAAGCTTTGCAGTTGTATAGAAGTTGGTTCAAGTCATAACTTAGTTAATTACTAGTTTTCTGATATTGAGGTAAATGGCTTAATCTCTATATCATCCCATTTCCATACCTGTAAAAATGGCACCTACTACCCAGGCCTAAAATGAGAAGGCAAATATTGAAACACTTGCTGAAGTGCCTAACACATTGTAAGCATTGGATTAGTAACAGTTTCTTGAAGAAGTCCCAAAACATTGATATTCAAGCTAGTCCTTTTTGATTGCTCCTTCTTTTCATGCCCATAATTCCATCATTCAATGAGTTTATACTGCTGACTCACAGGTTGTGTCATAATCGTTCCGTGACAAAAATTGATTGTATAGTGTGTGTTAGTTTAATGGCTGCAAGGTCAATTGAGTTCGATTTGCTTTCCTCTCTAAGTAATCAACTTTGTTCCTCTGGTATGGGGAGACCTTAAAAGGCCTGGAGAGTTTTAAATGTTTCTACTCAACAAATGTTTATTATTTAGATACAAAACAGTTCATTTAACATCATTGGCCAATAATGTTTCACAAAAAGATTTTGTAATTTAATGATGAAAGCTTAAGTGTTTTACTCATTTTCAAGTGATTCCAGCACTGGTTCTTTAAAATCCTTACATATTCTTAGCTTAAAACATCACCTCCCTCAGAGAGGTTTTTGCTAATTATACTATCTGAGTAGGTTGTTTTATTATTCTCTATCTTTGGCTATAGTTTTTGTGTATTTTTTTCATGGCACCTATGACTATTTGTAATTACGTTTGTTAATGTTTGCTTCCTTCACTGGTGTGTAAACTCCATGAGAACTGGGGCCAGGTCTGTTTTGCTCATCATTCTATCCTAAGCACCTTGTTCCAATCGTGACACATAAAAGGTGTTTAAATAAAATATATTTTGAGAGAACAAAACAAAAAACAAACAAACAAAAATTGTCCCTTATCTGAGGAGTTTGGAGTAGAAGGTGACAAGGATATCCTGAATCTATTACAGAACCTGACTTGGAAGGCTGCCAGGCTTGAAGTGGATCGATGTAACTTTTGAATCCTTTTGTCTTATACTGGGATGGAAAGATGAATGTTAGAGACCTGAAAATTCATTTTTGATTGTGAATTTTTATTTTTTATTGCATTGTCATTCATTGCTAGGTGTACTTTTATTCATTAGCCTTTCAGCAAATAATCATCAAGCAGACACTGTGCACCAAGCACTACAGATAGGGCTCATTCTCCAGCAGACTGTAGAATGCAGTTGGGGAGACACATTAATCAAGTAAATATACATATGAGTATATCACTGTAAATGGTGATAAGCATAATGAAGAAAGCAAGTGGAAAACCCAATTTTAACTATGGAGAGAAAAGTCTCTCAAATTCTTCCTAAGGAAGAGAAATTAGGATTTTCAGTGCCACCCTATCATCTGCAATTAGCCACTCTGCTCTGACACTCTACACCCATGCATGAATGGGTTCAGATGACGCTTAGCCCTTGCCACACAGATTGTCCTGGGTCCTAGTAGGCATTCGCCTCTCCCAGTGGGATCAGTGTCCTGCCCTGAGACCCATCCCTTTGCCGAGGATCCTGACAGCTTCCTCTCTGCTATTCCTTTATTGGAGGTGAAGCACATTGTTGCCTGCTGGCTCGTTTCCTGTTCTGTTCTGGATTAATTAATGAATACTTTCACTCTACTGGATTCCTGTCAGGGCTTAGTAAATTTACTAGTAAATTGGATTTTGATCAGATTCATGTTCTTCCTGTCTTCTTTTGCTTTTGAGTCTGTCTTAATTTCTCTTTACCTTCCTCACTCCATCCCATGCCTCTCTGAGTTCCATATTTATATATTTACCTTGTTATGATTATGAATATGGTAGCTGGACATGTTTGTATTTTTTAACCTTTTGATCAGAGTTTCTCATCCTCAACACTATTGCAATTTTATGTCAGATAATTTTATGTTGTTGGGTCTCTCCTGTGCATTGTAGGGTGTTTAGCTGCATCCCTGGCCTGTCACTATTAGATGCCAGTAGCACCCTTCTCTGAGTTGTAGCAACCAAATATGTGTTCAGACATTGGCAAAAGTCCCCTGGGGTCAGAATTTCGCCAACTGAGATTAAGTATGCTTTCTAATAACCAAGGTATACTTCACTCACTCATTTATTCATTCCATCATTCACTTAAATATTTATTGAGCGACTACTTGGTGTCAGAAGCTATTCAAAGAATTAAGATACAACAATAATAAATATAGACAAAAACTTTTCTCTTATAGGGCTCACATTTTTTTTTTTAATTGGGGAATTGGGGGGATGGGAACAGTGCTGGGGAATTGGGGGAAGAGGAACAGACAAGTTGCTGTCATTTTTGTTCTTCAG
>NW_017731595.1:2450938-2496020 GCF_001890085.2 Hipposideros armiger
TCCATACTGATTTCCATAGTGGCTGCACCAGTCTGCAGTCCCACCAGCAGTGCACCAGGGTTCCCTTTTCCCCACAACCTCACCAGCATTTGTTGTTTGTTGATTTATTGATGATAGCCATTCTGACCAGGGTGAGGTGGTATCTCATTGTGGTTTTTATTTGCATTTCCCTAATGCTAAGTGAGGTTGAACATTTTTTTTCATATGCCTTTTGGCCATCTGTATGTCCTCTTTGGAGAAATGTTTCTTTGTATCCTCTGCCCATTTTTTAATTGAGTTGTTTGTTTTTTTTGGTGTTGAGTTGCATGAGCATTTTATATATTTTGGATATTAACCCCTTATCAGATATCTTGTTGACAATTATCTTCTCCCATTCAGTATGCTTCCTTTTTGTTTTATTTATGGTTTCTTTTGTTGTGAAAAAACTTTTAAGTGTGATGTAGTCCCATATGTTCATTTTTTCTTTTACTTCCCTAGCCTGCGGGGATGTATCAGTAAAAATATTGCTCAGGGTAATGTCTGCGAATTTAGGCCTTATATTTTCTTCTAGGAGTTTTATGGTCTCAGGTCTTATATTTAAGTCTTTAATCCATTTTTAATTTGTTCTTGTATATGGTGTAAGGAGGTGGTCCAGTTTCATTTTTTTGCATGTGTCAGTCCAATTTTCCCAGCACCATTTATTAAATAGACTATCTTTACCCCAATGTAAATTCTTGCCTCCCTTGTCATAGACTAACTGCCTGTATAAGCCTGGATTTAATTCTGGGCTCTCTCTTCTGTTCCATTGATCTATGTGCCTATTTTTATGCCAGTACCATACTGTTTTGATTACTGTGGCCTTGTAGTACGTTCTAATGTCTGGAAGTGTGATCCCCCCGACTTTGTTCTTATTTCTCAGGATTGCTGTGGCTATTCGGGGTCTTTTTTGGTTCCATATAAATTTAAGGATTATATTTTCTATTTCTGTGAAAAATGCCCTAGGTAGTTTGATAGGAATTACATTGAATCTATATATTGCTTTAGGCAATATGGATGTTTTAACTATATTAATTCTTCCTATCCATGAGCATGGAATGTTTTTCCATTTGTTTGTATCTTCTTTTATTTCTTTCTTCAGTGTCTTATAGTTTTCAAAGTGCAGGTCTTTTACTTCTTTGGTTAAATGTATTCCTAAGTATTTTATAGTTCTTGAAGTGATTGTAAGCGGAAATTATTATCTTAATTTCTCCTTCTGGTAGTTCATTATTGGTATATACAAATGCAACTGGTTTCTGAGTATTGATTTTGTATCCCGCTATCTTACTGAATTTGTCTATTAGTTACAATAGCTTTTTTTTTTTTTTTAAGATTGTTATTGGGGAATTGGGGGAGGGGAACAGACAAGTTGCTGTCCTTTTGTTCTTCAAGTCTAGTTGTGGAGGACGTTGCTTCACTGGCCCAAGTTGGCACCATCATTGCGCTCTTCCCGGGCGAGGCAGATCAGTCGCCGGCTTCTGGACGGCCGCTCACTGTGGCTGCTGGCCGCTCACGCTGGCTGCTGGCTACACACGGTAGCCCATGGCAACCCACTGCCACAGGGGCTGCAGCCTACGCCGTCACCAGCGACTCATAGCAGCCCAGCTCCAGGTTGAGCTGTTGTTCAGCATCTTAGCTGTGGAGGGCAGTGTCACTGGCCCTCATTTGTGGGATCCGAACCGGGGCCCTCTGACATCCCAAGCCAGGTCTTAACCAACGTGCCACTCGGCCAGCCCTTTATTATCTTCTTGCTTTTACTGTTGCTTTTGAGAAGTTAAAAGTCAGTAATATTCTTGATGCTTTGGATGCTTTGTAAACTCTGTTCTTTGTCCCGTGTTCTGAAATTTCACAGTGGTGTATCATGGAATTAGTCTGTTTTCATCATGGTACTGGGCATTCGGCAGGCCCTTTCCATATGGAAATGTGTGTTCTTAAGTTCCAAATTATTTTGTTGATGCTTTCCTTCTTCAATGTTCTTTGTTCTCTTTCAGGATGCTGGACCTTCTGGACTAGTCATCTAATTTTATTTCTCCTCTCCTGTTTTCCATCTCTCAATATTTTGTTTCCCTTTTTTGGGAGTTTTTCTCATTTTTACTTTCCAGCCCTTCACCTGAGTTTTCATTCCTTAGTATCCTGTTCTTATTTCATGGATTTGCTATCATATCTATGAGTATAATATGGCGTAGCTTTTTTGGGCATTCTTTTTCCCTAAGGTTCTCTTTTCTGATTTTTGGTCTCTGTTTTCCTCAGATATTAGGTAACCCTTGTCTGATTGCTGTGGCTAGAACTTCTAGGACTATGTTGAATAAAAGTGGAGAAAGTGGACAGCCTTGTCTTGTTCCTGATCTTAAAGGGAATGGTTTTAGCTTTTCCTCGTTGACTATGATGTTAGCTGTGGGTTTATCATATATGGCCTTTATTATGTTGAAATATGATCCTTCTATTACCACTTTGCTAAGAGTTTTTATCTTAAATGGCTGCTGTATTTTGTGAAATTCTTTTTCTGCATCTACTGGTATGACCATATGATTTTTATTTTTATTTTTGTTGATGTTGTGTATCACATAAATTGATTAGCAGATGTTGAACCACCCTTGCTTATTAGGGATGAAACCCACCTGGTCATGATGTATGATCTTCTTAATATATTGCTGAATTCTGTTTGCTAATATTTTGTTGAGGATTTTTGTATATACTAGCAGAGATCTCTTTCCTCAAAGCACCTACTATATTGCTACTAAAAGTCTCAATGTTTTCTAATCTGCCTTTACTGGCTGTCAAGGGGGAAAAAATAACACTGAAAAATAATATTTAGATGTTTAACATTAAAAAAAGCCACCATTTGTGAAATGTTTTCAGAATGTTATTTTTAAGTACTTTCTATAACACATAAGAATTAAAAAAAATAAAATATATTAATGGATCAGTGAGTGTTCTTGTAGGAACCAGGTAGCATACTCAAATAAGGTAGTTGAGGAGAGTTTAATGAGAAGAACAAGGTTAAGATAAATCAACAGTGGATGAGAGGTACCACAGGGCTAGAAGCAAATTGTCACCTTTAGGCCTGAGAGGGAAGCAGAAGGATAGGTTTCAGAAACTCAGAGAGAACCTCTGCTGGACGAGGCCAACAGACGGAAACTGTGGCTCTTTGGTAGAAAATAGCAGTGAGCTGGAGGCAACATGGTGGGGCCAGATGAAGATTTCAATTTCACTTTTCCCCACCTTCAGGTCTCCTTGGCACCCCTACCCTCTCCTGCATTGCTCAGTCCAGCCAGAAAACAAGAGGCCCATTGAGGCAGGTCAGGCTGTCTGGTGTAGAGTACAGCGGGGAAGGGGAAGACTGGTTCTGGGGGAGCAAATTCTGCACACTTATTGATATGCTGACACTATCTTTTTCTTCTTTTTTCTTTTTCTTTTTTACATATATTAGTTCCTGGAACACCTTTGATCAGGTCTCCTCATCTGTTTCTCTGAAATTATTTTTAGTACTGACTGTACAAGCTTTATGAAACTAGTTCAATCACCTCTTCTCATTCAGTTTATTTGCATACTGCTTTGCATTATAAAGGCAGGTCCTGAATTGATTTCCTGATATTACACTGCATTGTTTTCCACCTAATCTTTATGATGTCTCTGTGTCTTCTCCAACTACTTAAATATATCTCAAGATCTGGTCTTACCCCTTTATTTTACTTTGCTGTTGGAAGGGTGTGGAAGATCAGGGACTTGGGGATAATATAAATATATAGGTAGGAAGGTATGGGGAGGGATGGAGGGAAGGAGAGAGAAAGAGAGAGAGATAGAGAGAGAGAGAAATAAATGGACAATTCTTAGAGAAGCACTGTTGATTAAATTAATTTCAGTTTATTTCTTATACATATTTGTCCAATAATTTTCATCATTTAAATAATATTAAATCACTACTTTTATTTTTTCAAGATTTTGAAGGATTCCATGATAAATATGTTTTAATGTAATTTTGAAATAAAAGCATAATAGCCAGGTTTATTAAACATATTGCTCTACTAAAAATTATTTTCAGTGAAACACTGGTAAAAACACATTTCTTCAGAAGTGAAAGTGGCTATACTTTTTGAGTTTGATAAATAGTAGGAATAACTTATTCAATGTTAACATTAAAATCATAACCAAAAATTTATAGTTGAATTAGCATTTTCATATTGAGTAAAATGAGAAAATATTTATTATGGTATGTAAAAATTCTTCCTTTTAGAGAGCAGGAAGATTTATAACCATTTAACCAATGAAAATTTGTTTGTTATTAAATAGAATTTCTAAATTATACTATCAAATCCATACCCATTCTATTCTTGTGAGATAGCAAAATGATTTATAAGCTATCAAAATCAATTCTAATGTAATTTTCATTAATTGGATACAATAATCACTACTTTTAATTAGAACGTAATTTAATTTTCCTTTAATGTCTGTATTAGCACAGAAAGCCTGAATGAGATGTGTTTGAATAACTTACTACCTAGAGTGGAGCACATTGAAAAGAACCTGATTAATTATGTCTTTACATTATTAATTGTACACACTACATGTGTATCACTTTCACACATTGAATTCCTGTTTTCTTTATTACATTTTATGTCCCACCAGCCCTTTTCTCTTTTATGTGGATTTTGAGGTCCTTGAAAGTGGAGAAGCACAAGGTTGATAATTCTCTTTCAGAGAGCCTGAGAGGGGAAAACTATTTTCATAATAAAACCATGATTTTTATTTGCTTTCTTTTCATTGTGATGACATTTCCAGTGACAATGAACAAAGCAATGGTGGTAAAAATGCCATTTGTGCTTAGCAGAGTCAATGACTGACTATACTAGTGGTCATTAAATTATCCACACCGTGTGCAAATAATATTTTTAAATTATTAAGACTTTATTTTATTTTATTTATTTTTTTTTAAAGATTTTTTATTGGGGAATTATGGGGATGGGAACAGCGCTGGGGAATTGGGGGAAGGGGAACAGACAAATTGCTGTCCTTTTGTTCTTCAGTCTAGTTGCGGAGGATGTTGCTTCACTGGCCCAAGTTGGCACCATTATTGCACTCTTCCCGGGCGAGGCAGATCAGACGCCAGCTTCTGGACGGCTGCTCACTGTGGCTGCTGGCCGCTCACCTTGGCTGCTGGCTACACACGGTAGCCCATGCCAACCCACTGCAGCAGGGCCTGCAGCCTATGCCGGTGCCGGCGACTCACAGCAGCCCAGCTCCAGGTTGAGCTGTTGTTCAGCATCTTAGCTGTAGAGGGCAGTGTCACTGGCCCTCATATGTGGGATCCGAACCGGGGCCCTCTGACATCCAAAGCCAGCTCTTAAGCATGGCGCCACTTGGCCTGCCCAAGACTTTATTTTTAGAGCAGTTTCAGGTGCAGAGTAAAATTGAGGAGAAGTTACAGAGCTATCCCAGGTACCTCCTTCCCTTCACCTGTTCACAGCCTCCCCCATTATCAGTATCCTCCACCAGAGGGGCGCAGTTTTTATAATTGGTGAACCTACAAAGTAAACCCCATAATTATTCAAAGTGCATATTTTGCATTTCGGTTTACTCTTTTGTCTTGTTCATGCTATGAGTTTGGACAAATGTATAGTGACATGTATCTATCCCTATGGTTTCATACAGAATATTTTTACTGCCCTAAAAATCCTTGGTTTTATTTAAGAGTTCCTCTTCTGAAGCAGTCAAACTTATTACTTTTACTAAATCTTAAACCATAAGTATACACATCTTTTAAATACCCTAGTGACAAAAACAGGAACTACACCTAAAGTACTGCTGCTACAGATCAACCTATGACAGCTTTCTCCAGGAAAAGCACTCCTGTGACTAAATTGCAGGCGAAAGTAGCAGCTTTTATCATGAAATGTCAATTGTATTTGAAAGAATACAATTGACAAATTGTGGTTATTCAGACTCTGGTAATTGACAGAATGAAGTGAGCTTATCATTTCATGGAAAGCAACTCAGTATTTTCAGACAATGATAAATTTCAAGCTTTCAAGGAAAAATTAGAACTTTGGAAAACTTAAATCTGCCACCACGAATTGGACATCTTCCCAATTCTTAATGACTTTTCTGATTAGCTCAGTGATCATTGTAACCATATATATATATATATATATATATATATATATATATATATATATATATAAATGTCATATGTATATCATATATAAAATATATATGAAATGCACCTACATTTGGAAGATCAGTATAACTAATTCAGTGAACCAATATTTTTCGAAACGAGTTGTGCATAATGTTTTAAAATCATGCGTGAAAGATTTACTCAAAGTGTAAGATAGACTAGTTTATAATAGTTTCTTGATGAGATTTCAGAATCCATATAACAGCTTGTCAAGGTTTATTGTAGTATCAAAAAATAATATCCACAATTATCTGCAAAAGATATTCAAAGGGTTCTTTCTTGTCTAACTATATGCCTTCAGGAGACTGATTTTTTTTTTCTTCATGTAATTTGAGCCAAGCAATATTTACAACATATTGGGTACCAAAGCAGAGATTTGTACAATTGTAAAACAGTGTCACTCTTCTCCCTAATCATTTTTGTTTTAAAAAATATAGAAATTTTTAATAAAACATTATATATTTTAACATGCAATGGGATTATAATTTTTTGAAATTAATATTTAAAAGCTTTCAGTTCTCATTTCTAATGTGGCAAGGAATGATAGACATAACCCATATAAATAAAACCTCTTTGGTATTTTCAATAATTTTTAAGAGTATAAAGGAATTCTGAAATAAAAAATTTGAGAGCTTCTGCAGTAGGTCAAATCTGTTCTTAGATGCTTTTATTGGGGGGGGGCTGGGAGTGCTGGTTATTATAAGTTCTGTTGTCCAGAGAGAGACCTTTCTTGTCATTCTTTAAAAAGAATAAATTGCATGTTAAAAGCAAAATATTTTTCATGATACTAGTATGTATTCATTATGAATCTCTTCCAAAATAACAACATATATATGTATGTTTATATATATATATATATATATATATATATATATATATATTTATATTGTGTGTGTGTGTGTGTGGTTTCACAACTTACTTTTGAACTAAGCTCTACTTAACTAATCATAGATCCTGACTTGAGAGAATAGTGCACTATTCTTTCTTCTCTTACTATTCTTAACTGAATGTTGCATAAGTGTGTGGCTTCATGGACAATTTCTTCTTTTTTTTATGCCCCCTCCCCTTTTAGGGCACGTTACCTCTGATATTTACAGCTTGTTCACAATAGTAAACCCCAATCCTAGCAAAATAAGTTATTCTAATTAAATTCCTTTGGTAAAGTTTTCACTAGGCAGACTGAAAGTATAATCTGCTCTAGTTATAAAAAATGAACCTTTCCCCACCCCAAATCACAAACTCATCAGCTTAGTCAATATTCCATGGTACCTCTATAGGGAACATTTAGCTCTGAGTCTGTCTTTTAACACATCTCCTGCATAATGCATAACTATCTTACTATTAAATTGTTCTGCATAACCTCAAGTAATTAATATATTAAATATAATGTAAAATATTTTGTAGCATTCGCTGGCCTGATTTTTCTTTTGTAAACATCAATAGAAAATGACTAGGTGCCAAATGTGTGTTCTTGAGGTAGTCACTGGGAATTTTATATTTAGCATTTCAATCACCTGGTGAGAATTAGAGTCACTAAAACAACAGTTCTATTCTCCACAAATTTATTCTACTAAGTGATACATTGTATGTTTCAGTCCTTACAGGATTCATTGTCAGGAGAGACAACCACATTTCATAGATATAGGATTATAAACATGCATAGACATAGTGATTAATGCAATATATAAATTGTTTACAAAATTCAGATACAGCACAAAGGAAGAGTGATTTATTTTGGGGTGGATTGGAGGAAAATGTGGAATGCCTTCACTGAAAATGCTATATCTTAACATGGTTTAGTAAGATAAAAATAACGTTTTTATTTGGGGGGGGGGAGATACATATAGTATGGATATTTTAGTCAGAGAAATAGCATTTGTAGAGATCTCAGAAATATGAACCAATACATTTACAAATTGATTTACAGTTTCCTTTGTCTTGATGAAGCATCAATTATTGAATGAGGCTTGGAAGTGAAATGGGGCTGAGAAATAGAATAAAACCAGATTAAGGAAGAGTTTGACATGTGAGTCATAGAAGGGTTTAAAGAGAGTAGTGATTGAGAAATTTGAAGTTGACTATAAAAAGGAAGAGTGGAGGGCAAATCGCTGCAGTGGTCCAGAGTGAAGAGGAAGACAAACTAAGCCGAGAAAGTGAGAGTATATGTGAAAAGGATGAAATATTTTAAAATGTTAAAGGAGTTTTGGAGGGAAGATTGACAGGACTTCATCTTTACATTCTTTACCCAGATGTTGGGCAAAGTGGAGGTGTTTTTAATTGTTTTTCTTCATCTCCAACAGATATGAGCTTTTCAAATATATAGACTGCACATAGATAATAACCACATCTGATATCCTAGAGAAAACCTACATTTAAAATAGAAAGATGCAGAGTGGAGAAAACAGAAGAGGAACCAGCAGAAAAAATAGAAGAGGAAATAATGATACAATTGCAATGAAGGGATAGGAAAATTTCAAGACTAATCAAGATTAGGCCCTTGGACAAAATATTGAGAGGTCTCCTATGATGACTGAAAATGTTGGTGTTTTTATAGCATTTTTGGGAGTGACGATGCCTGGTGGTGGTGTTTTCTTTAATTTGAGAAACGTAAAGGAATGGAAGGTTTGTACTTGGAGTGTAGAATTGAAGCATCCTACTAAAGGACAGGAGCCTTGAACACAGGTACAGGATGAGGTGAGGAGTCTATGAAAAAGAGGACAAGGTTATTGAAGCAGGTTTTCCTCAGTTGGAACTACGAAACCTGTAGACTGTCTTCTGGAAATAGTCTTGGGAAGCTGGGAGAAAGCCTCCTGAGGTCACAGCATTTAGGCCACTCGTGCCTTCTGTGTGATCTTGAAATACATCAGTTTTATGTCTCTCCAGGAATTTTAGTCTTCCTTCTGACTGGAAAACACCTATTCATCTATGAGGTCTCAGATCATGGATAGCTTCCTCTCACAGAAATCTTCCTTAACCTGAAAAAGATTCTTTGTCCCTAGGAGCTTTAACTTGACAGGAATACAAAATGTGGCATCATATATTTACTTGCGTTAGGCCTATCTCCTCTAAGGCAGTGTCAGCTCCATGAACATGGGAGTGTTTTTGCTTCATCACATATATCCAAGAATAGTGATAGGAATTGGCACATAGAAGGCAGTCATTAAAACACGAATGAAATGAGTAAGAATATAATAAAGGCAGCACCTGAAAGTTTTGGTTATAGAAATTTGGTTTTGAAAGACAATGTCCACTTATTAAGACAACAACTGCTACATTACAAATAATAAGAGCACTAAGAAAGGTTATGTGACAGGCACTATAATTTATCATCATGTCATTTGTAGGAAGAAGGGACTTATATTGCTACCTCATGACTTGTACACACATAGATTTTCAATTAAAGAAAATACAAAAGCAAATAGTAAAATTGGGAAAGAATTACCTGAAGTATGACCCTTTAGGCAAAATCTCCAAAGGAAAAAGATTGATAAGTTCAAATTTTATGAATATTAATCATGATATGTGGTCATAATCAAAATCTTCCCCCATTAACCAAGTCCAAATGTAAATGAAAAAGCAAGAAAGTAGTTGTGATATTTGGGGAAGATTTTTATTAATAAAATAATCATTTTATTGATAAATAAGGAAAACATGAGTCCCATTTAAAAAAAAATGTTAAGGATGAAATTTAAACTCTCAAGACAATAAATACAAACTATTATTAAACATGCATATAAAAATGTTACTATTTCTCAAAGAAACACACATTAAATACCAAATTTTGTAATCAAAATGGTATTTTTTTTTTTTTTAGTGTGATGTTATGGTATTTTTAAAGGCTGAGGAATAGGCTGAAGAAAGGAAAAGTGATGCGAACATTTTGGCATCTCCTTGGCTATATACATAAAAAAAACTTTGACAAAACAATTCCATTGCTAATAATTTTTCTTAAAAAAATAATTGGAATGTTTACAAAGAGATATATCCAATAATATTTATCTTGCCTTGTTAAGAATATAGATAAAAAGAAAATAAGTACCCTAAATGCTAAATCATAGGAAGTGTTTAGATAAACTGTTTTATATCTATAAGATGAAATATACCCATAAGTAAAGCAATATACATGTGTATTTGTAAATATCCACATTACATAAAGGGAAGGAAAAATACAGGTTTTAAAAAAATACTATAAAATCCCATTCATGGGGGAAAATCTTACATGATTATAAAATCTATCTCAGCCTTGATTTGCCTCAGGATGTCAGTGATTACAAAATTTGGTTTTGCTTATCAATATTTTTAAAAGTCTATACAATAAATTAAATTTCTTGTGTATTTAGGAAATAATACACATTTTATGTTGAAATATGTAAGGAAATGGAAAAACAAATAATGTAAACAAAGGAGAGATTTGCTAAGTCAAAGACAATACACAAATTACTCCTGATAGAAATTGTCAAACACTTGAGAAGGCTATTGTCAATAGAGGGGACATCCAATAATATGTCTTCTACCTATATGAGAAATAAAATTAAATATGTACATATATACTGGCCATTTTAATAAGCAAATCATCCATTACTTTTTAAAATTTTCATAATTATTGCTAGTAAGACTCCAAAGTTTTGAAATATTTATTATTCATTTTCATTCCTTCTTGTATAAATTGTTTAGATATGCCTCTTTTTGCATTTGCTTTTAAAAGAGACTCTTTCTCTCTCTAAGTGATCATAAGAGAACTGTGTCCATTCAAGTCACCAGTGCTTCCTTTGATTATTGCAAAATAATATTCAAATATTTTCCTCAGTTAATTATGTGCTTTTTAATTTGTTTATGGTGTGTTTTTTTAAACATGCTGAAAAAAATAGTTTTTAAGTAGTCTTGACTACCCAAATTCCTATTTTTCTTTTTTGCTTAGGAAAGGATTTTTTTTTTTTTCTCTTTGGTATGTTGGATGAGGGGAGTTTAATTTTACTTTAATTTTCTAATAGTTAAGCCAGCACAAATTGAGTAATGTTTTAGTTTTCTACTGATTTGAACTGCTTCTCTTACCGTATTTATGCTTGTTTCTGGATTTTCTGTCTTCTTCTAGTAATCTGTGTGGCCATTCTTGGGCCAGTGGTGCACTGTTTCAATAATTATAGTGTTGCGGGGAACCCAGACAGAGAGACAGGACACCAAGGCGTGGGAAGCAACTTTTATTAATGCCAGCACTGGCTCAGTGGATTCACATCCAGAGGTTGAGCCCCGACCCGGGTGGGACTTGGGGCTATATACCCTGAAGTTTTCAGGTTGGCAGCTAAGATTTATTATTAGAACATGTGGTATTGTGCCAGTTCCTGAGTGGCTCCCGGGTGAGGTAGGAATTTGTAAATACTAAACACGGAAGCCTTGCTGACCATACAGTCCAGGAATGTCTTTGTCTGAAGCCCCCGCGAAATCCTTACTGACCACATGGTCTGGGAAGGCCTTTGTCTAGAGCCCACTGCAATGGTTTCTAATGTGTTCTCTTCTGCAGTATTTTCTTGGTTATTATTGTCTAATTATTCTTCCCGATGAAACTTTGAATGACTGACAAAATAACCTCATTTGAGATTCCAAATTAAATTGCATTAAAACCATACAGTTTAATACACAGAAATTGGAATCTTGTCTTTGGTGAGTCTCCCACAACATGGTAATATGATATGTCCTACCATTAAGCAGGTGTTTATTTAATACTCACAACAGTATTACAAGGACAGCTATTTATTATTGTATTGGTTGAAAACGCTCCAATCTTTATAACTGATGTTATGGCTTGCTAATAAGAAATGCTTTCATGATTCACAATTGCTAAGATGGTGAAGTTGAAATTCAAAACCTGTGAAATGGCCAACTTGGTTGCTCTCTTGATTACAATTTCCCTTATAGTTTCAAATAGAATCTATTCTACAAGAGTTTTTATATCTGTATCTTAATACTTTCCACTCAACCAGCAAGATTCAACTCTTATTTCCAACAACCTAATGAACAGCATTTCCTCACTGGCCCCAAATCACCGAACTTAACATATTCCTACCCTTAAATGTATTATAATCTGTTACATGTGTGTCCCATGCCTCAGTTTTTCTTATCATGATCTATCCATTCCCTCAGGGTAGAAGATGAATATTTCTCCAGGACACTTTTTCTTCATCTTCTAACATCCTATCAATTATCAGCCCCCTTGTTCTTCAATTCAGGTTTACACTGTGCCACCACAGTCATCTGGAGAATACATTTTATAGTGTCATGCTGGGACTTAACACAATCCTTTGTTACTTCCTGATGCCCATAGAATAAAAAATAAATTCTTTAGCCTAGAGGAAGAGATGTTTTGACTAGTATGCCTCTTGGTTTTCATGTCTTTATCTTTTCAAGTCAGAAATGCACCCATGCTTCAACTACACTGAACTTCTCAAACGTAAACATAGCACACATTTTAGTGCCTATGCATAAATGGTATTCCTTTTTCCTGCAATGCTCTCCTTCATTTTTCCCAGTATTGGATGAACATGAATCCTGCTTCAATACACAGGGCCAGTTCCTGCTGCCTCCTCAGCTACCCAGACGGTATCAGTTAAATGACATAGTATATTAAGTATGTAGCACAATGCTCAGCACTTAATAATCCCTAAATAAATGATAACTACTTTAACCACAGTAGTTTGCATATCTTTGCCTTCCTGGATTTTTTATGCTGTCACATCCCTTACGCTGTGCTATAATGATACACGTCAGCACATCCACCCCTACTCAAGGCTAGGATTCATAAGAAGGCATGGTCAGCAGCATATCAAGCTGCTTTTTGTTGATGTATTTCTGCACAGCATGGTGACTGCTTACTCTTTTCCAATTAAATAAATGAATATCAGACAATTCTCAAATTGCAGAAAATTCCGTATATTGATATCAAATCTAATTACCAGTGTTCTTCCTTCCAATTTCCCTTTATAAAGATGAACTAAAACATGTGCTAAGAGTTTATTTAAAGCTTCCTAAATCAATTTTTTAAAATTCTGAAACAAATAATACAACACCACAGTCTAAAGCTCACATCCAAATGGAGGGAAAAAGTCTTGAGTGTTGGAAATGGATCACTCTCTCTTCCTTCCCTTAGATCTTTATTATCATTTTATCCATTTGAATTAGGTTACATTTTAATTGCAGTTTTTAAATAACGTTTATTGAATGTTTAATATGTGCCAGGTACTAAGCTAAGCACTTCATAAACATTATCCATTTAGCCTTGACCACAGTCCTATAGGTAAATCTCATAAACTCTATTTTATGAAGGAGAAAATCTAACTTTAAAGAGATCATGTGAATTTCCTAGGTCCATACAACATCTGAGTGACAGGGAACTATTTAAAAATATTATCTATAGATCCCAGGCCCAAACTCTGAAGCACTATTTTATTAACTTCATTGTTAGTAGAGGAAGGCCTAAGGCAATAGTTCTCAATGGAAATGGGGGTGATTTTTCCCCTCGGGGTATTTGGGAATGTCTGGTCACATTTCTGGTTCTTACAACCCGGAGCAGGGATGCTACTAACATCTAATGGGTAGAAAACCAGAGATCCTGGCCTGTGGTAAAACCCAAGACAGCCCTCCAACAACAAAGTATTATCTGGTTGAAAATGTCAGTAGTGCCAAAGCTGACACTCCCTGGTTGGTCTAAGGTAAAAAGAGAAAGTTCTAAAATTATGGAGCCTTACTTAGGAGAAGACCAAATAGAAAATGGGCAGGGGAGGGATGCACACAATCAAACATTCTAATATATGGTACTCACTTTGTTTATTGTTTTCTGGAAGACAAGCATTATCATGAAAATGCTGATGTTGGAGTGCCTATTTCTCTTATATAACTTAAAACAAGCAACTCTCATCATAAATTGTTCAGAGAAAAAAGATTACAGCTCACAATCATGTAAAGACAATTGTGAAGCAGGGATACTTATTTTTACCTATCTACTTTAAAATGTCAGGTTTTCAGGACTTATTAATTGTGGTCTTAATTATTTTAGCCAATGGATATCAGCTAAATCTTTCAAATTTGGTGTAGGATTTTTCTTAACATGAATTAATATTGAAATTCCGAGTGGCTCAGTGGTCTAATGCATTTTCGGGCTTGAGGTTTTCATTTTGCTGAGGCAAGAATAATTACTTGGTTTTGTCCTGATCCCAAGATTTATGAACTGGTGGGTCTGTACATGGGCAAGCAAGTGTGAAAACTCAGTTTCTTAAAGTGTTTGATAGATTCTATCAAACAGTTAGTAAAGTTATTGAGGGGTTTTTGTATTAAGGTTTTCTTGGCAAGATGGATTCCATTTTAAAACCAGAGGCACCCACAGATTCACACTGGAACACTCCACTGATAGACGATTTTGCCTTTTGCTCACTCAGTCACTGCTCAGTTCATGTGGTGGTCTTTAAATATTTTAAAACCAGGGCTGGCTTTATGTACTCATGTCGTATACCATGCACAGGAACCGTGCTTAGAAAGGCCCTGTGCTTTGTTTAATGTTCTTTTTTCTTTTCTTTTCTTTTTTTTTTCCCCCCATCATTTTGAAATTCTTAACCAGGGGTCCACATTTTCATCTTGCACTGGGTTTCCAAATTATATAGCTGGTTCATCTGCAGCAACTACATTTTGCTTATACATTGTCAAGTTGAGGATGTGGAGTATTGGGGGAAGTATTCCCATGCACTCCTTATGGATTAGTTAAAAGCCAAGTTAATTCCAATCTAAATAAATGGCATTTATTTTATGTGTTTTATTAGAGAGAGAGAGAGAGAGAGAGAGAGAGAGAGAGAGAGAGAGAGAGAGAGAGAGAACACAAACCATTGAGTGTAATAATGGGGAGTATACCTGTCTGCAAAAAATTCATCACTGCATGCAATGTTTGTTAAAAATCTAAATTGATAAACCTGTTTCAGCATCCCTATTAAAATTAGAATTAAAAAATGTTAAAGTCCTTTTGCAATTAAAAAAAATGATACAATCCACTCAGGGAATTCTAGAAATTCTCTATAAAGATATTTTCCATTGTATCTTATATAACAGTGTAGCACTGTTATATTTTGCTGTGTATAAATAAAAGTTAGGGAAAATACCTTATGTTTATTACATCTTTGCTTTGTTCTTTCTCAGATTACAAATTCGAGAGTGAATAACTATAAACACTTAGGAATAGCCTTTATATAACTGTGCTATATGAAGGTTGCGATTTGTTTCTTGGCAGAAGTAAGTTTCCATTCTGTGTACTTGCTTTGGGTAATTTGGATAACCTCTGCCTGAGAGGAGATTTGGTGCCCAGTTAGCCTAGAAGGAGTGATCAATATCCTTGTGGGCCATGTGATAGAGAGGCTTCTCTGCAGAAGGGAAAAGCTGACATGACATATCCATCCCTCTCTTGTTTTAGGTAGACTCTTGTGGACTTAAGTATAAATAGAGGCAATGCTATTTTAGCTTCCAACATTTAAAAGTTGAAGCTCAGCATAATTTCAAATAATGCACATTTGCACATTTCTCAGAGCTTTCAAAGGGTTTGTCAAAAACTATTGCTGTTGCTCTTCAGTTATTTATGGATTTATCTACAGAATATCAATCTATATCCTCAATTTCCAGCATAATAAATCAGCCTACTGACCTCATCCCTACCTACAGAGTGATGGGTGGTAGGATGTGCATTGCATTCTTCTACTTACACATGGTTTCAAAAATAATATTTTATATTCATAGATCCCTTAAATGAAGATAAGAATTATGATAGAGGAATGCCTTGCAGGTTGTAAAGTATTAGCTCAATGCTTAGGAGACGGTCTTGCTACTGTGTTTATGACACTTTTTTTGAGTCTCTGACAAGCCATGTAATAAAAATCGTTCCCTTTACTTAGAGCCTACTATGTTCAAGACACTGTACTGTCTGCTTTACATTTATTATCATGGTTGCTACGATATAGGTTGGGATTCTGATTATCCATTGCTATGTAACATGACAACTCAAAAACTTACTGGCTTAAAACAGCAGCCATTGCATTGTGCTTATAGATTCCAAGATTAGTGAATTACTTAGGGGATTCTGAATAAACATGACGTATCTGTTCCACAAATTTGGGATCCTCAACTGAGGAGGCTCGCATGGCTGGGAGTGAGTGGAACTACTGGGTGGAATTATTGGGGATAGCAATCTTAAGAAAAAAGAGCAAAGCTGGAGGCATTTGACTTCCTGATTTCAAACTGTGTTATAAAGCAGTAATCAAAATAGTATGTGACTGTCCTAAAAGTAGACACATAGACCAATGAAACAAAATAGACAGCCCCACATAAAGCCATATATTTATGGTCAACTGATTTTTGACAAAGGCATGAAAAATACACAATGGGGAAATGGCAGTCTCTTCTTCAATAAATGGTGTGGGGAAAACTGGATTCTTATCTTACATCATACACAAAAATGAACTTGAATGCATTAAAACATGAAATATAAGACCTGAAACTGTCAAACTAGAAGAAAACAAGGAAAAAGCTTCTGAGCAATGATTTTTTTTTTATATGACAACAAAAGCATAGAAAACACAAGCAAAAGTAAACAAGTTGGATTACATCAAACTAAAAAGCTTCTGGAGTATCTACTTCTAAATGGTTTCTCCCCTCATGAGGAGTGGCTAGGTTGGAACATCAACCAGGGAACTTACAGACAAACTGTCTCTGTGGCTTGGGCTTCTCAGCCTGATAGATGCTTTCTGAGAGGAAGCATCCAAGAGAGACAGGTGTAGCTGCATGTCTTTACTGACCTCGCCTGAAGAGAAGAGCATCATGGCTATTGGTGACAGCAATCTGCCTAGATTCCAGTGGAGAGACATAACTGCACCTTTTCATGGCAGGCATGGCCAAATGTTAGCAGTTCCCCTTTAAATCTTCCACAGACAGGAATTAATTTCCATTACTGCATTGAGGAAGGGAAGACTAAAGGAGGTTGAATAATTTGTCCAAGCTTGCAGAGCAAGTAAATAACAAAATCAAAATCCAAATGCAAAAGTTTTGAGAGGCTCAAGTTCCACTTCTATTATAACCTTGATTTTAATTGTATATGTATAATTACTGGTGTGATTTTCTTTAATGTTCTGCCTCCCCCCATAGAAAGGTGAGAATTATGTCTATCTTCTTCCCTATAACCCCAATTCAGAAATTAAGAGCTCAATAAATATTTGGTAAATGAATCCAAGTATAAACATTCAATTTCATCAAGCTTGGATAAAGCTTAGCTTATCTTACTGTGCAACTCTGTGGTCCTGTACAGGATCTGTGGTTATGATATCCCTCACAGGTGAATGATGATTGTTGGAATTCTCTCCCATTAATGAAGTGAATGATTGTCTGGAATAACCTTGATTACATTGGAATGCTAAATGTTGAGATTTGTCTTATTCCAGGAAACAGAATAGTCAGAGAGCATGATTCTGTAGTTAAGGAACCACTGCATCAGTCTGACGAAGGACCACTGAAAAAATGTCACTTTTCGTAGACATAGAACTATATTACATGCTTTTTGTGAACTTATTTATTTAGCATATACAGTAAAATTCTTGTTTTTATGCATATACTCTTGACTCCATGGGAACTCTGCCTTGCAAATTGTCATATTAAAAAACAGAAAATTTTGGTATATAAAAACTGATCTGTAAAATATTGAAAAACAAATCAAAGTAAGTTAAGTTTGTGTAATTTTTAAGACTAAGACTTCTTTCTAAAGCATCTCTAACAAATCTTCATCAAAATATGCATTTTCATGATCTCATAATTTTCATTTATATAATTGTTGATGTAGGTTCTATGGAGTTTCAGTCATCAGCAACGATTTTTCATGTAATTTTAAAATCTGATTTAAAGCTTGTTATATTTACGTACATGCCAAATGTACACACTTTTTTCTTTTACCATTTTCACTTAAGTTTTAGACTTAATTTAAGGAAAAATGTTTTTATCTCTAGTCTTAAAATTAGCTAAACATATTTTTCTACTAATCCATCAGCTTAATATATTAAATAATCAGCACTCCAAGGGACATTAACAAAGAAAATGGGAAATAAAGTGTCTTTTTTATAGCCCAAGGTAATTGAATGACATAACCATCATAGTTATACTTCCTGATACCCAGAAATTTAAAGTCTAACAGAAAATAAAAGACAAATGAAACTCTGTGTGTGTATATAAATACAAATTTATAAATGTGTAAATGAAATTGTGTGTGTGTGTGGCGTAGATAAATTGAATCTGGGTGAGTGTTGTGTATATGCATATAATTGACAAAAAGGTGCAATCATATATGCTAAACATATATCTAAACAGAGATTGTTAGTTCTGAAAAGCATTTTTGAGAAGTTAAGCTTAAAATTCACAGCATTACATTCACAGCATTTCTAAGGAAGTACAGACGTTGTTTATCAGGAAAAGTTAAAAGAAACAACAACAGAAAGGCTTGAGGATAGAAGTGTTTAAAACATAAAGAGGGAATTAATTGGTGGAGCATCTCTCAAAGTCATTTCTGAAAGGGTTTCCTTTTTTCCTATCTCCATCATAGGATTATCAAAATGCAACACTCTTTTTTCTCCCCATTTGATCGTAGTTTAAGAAAATGAAAGCTACTCAAAGTTTCTTTCTTTGAATGATTTAGTATGCAAGTCAGGCAATTGAGATTCTAACCTTTAATCTTATGTCACAAAGTGAACAACACTAGAGCATTTCAGTTAGTTTTATAACAAAGTTAGTTCTATTTGGAGTGCAAGAACGTGTGTCTTTGAAGTTCATCAGCATGGTTCAGAGTGTGGCTCTTAACTTGATGGTTGCGTTTCCTTTGGCAAATATTACTGTGTGGTTTTGTCACTATCACTGAGATTGATTGGAACTTAGACTTCTCCCTTCATAAGGAGCACAGATTGAATCATGACACGTAAGAATAAACCATGTTGAGGGTTTTCCTGGAAATGATTCAAAGTGATTATTACTTGATTAGAGTGGTTCTTCATGTTAACTTTAATCACAATTCCTTCTAATTTGTGTCAGATTCGCAAAGTTTATCATCCTCCTGATAAATCAGGTGGAACTAAATGTTTTTCACACAGACTGAAAAAAAAAAAACTTTTTACAAAAGGAACAGAAAATTAACAATTTGCTAAACCACTTTTCTTCTGAAATTTTTGCTAAATCCATCATAGTTGCTATGCATCATATATCCCTTGATCGTCTATTTTATATTATAGTGAGCTGTTAAATCTGAAACAAATTTACCATTTTAAAATTAAAATGCTTTCACCAGGTGACTTTAAAATGCTGATTAAGGGGAATGGAAGAGGAAATGTGCTCTCTAATTTTTTTCAGCTTTTTTTTGCTTATCCTGTCCTTGTAAAAGTAAGTAGCTGAGTCATATTGCACTGCTTCTAAGTATTTGGGAACACACTGACTTAGATGGAATTTGCTGCAGTGAAGCCAACAGTATGCTTCCCTTAGAAAGCAGATATCACCGCGGGACCAGAAGCAGGGCACTTGTGTTACATGGTAGGGATGTGGAGGTCAGAATGGTGGGAAAAATATCAAGAATGAATACCATCTCTCTTTTCAACTGTGACTCTATCTATCTATCTATCTATCTATCTATCTATCTATCTAAATATATTCTATATATAGTTTATTATAGTTTTATATATATGCATATACATATAAATAAAACTAAAAGCACGACCAAAACAAAACAATAATGAAATCACTGAAACTAATCTATTATTTGGACTTTCTCCTCCAACTGGAATTCACAGTTTCCTTGAACGCAATGCACAGTATACATTAGTCAGCTCACGTGGCTATAACAGAACTCTGTAGACCAAGCGGCTTAAATGACAAATCTTTATTTCTCACAATTTTGGAGGCTGGGACTCCAAAGACTAAGGTGCGGTGGATCTGGTGTCTGGTGAAATCTGCTTCCTGGTTTGCAGGTGGCCACCTTCTTGTATCCTATATGAGGAGAGCGGAATGAGTGAGCACAAATCCTCAAATTTGTTCTCAGTCCCATTCATGAGAGCTTCGCCTTCAGGACCTCATTACCTTCCAAAGGCCTCACCTCCTAATACCATCATATGGGGGGTTCAGATTTCAACATATGAATCTTGGGGGGGTTGGAACACAGACATGTAGTCTATACCACAAAATTTCAAGTTGGCCGTTGAGCTAGGACTTAAAGGACATACCGTATTTCCCCGTGTATAAGATGCACCTTAATTTTGGGGCCCGAAATTGGAAAAAAAACGTATTACATAAAGTTATTGAACTCAAGTTTATTCATCATATAATTCATACAACTGTCAAAACTCCCACCTTTAGCTTGTCCTCATCTGTGTCTGATGATGAATCACTGTCTTCATATATTGCCTCTCATGGCCTTCTTCTGCCGTGGCGTTTTCAGTACGGTTTCTTCTTCCCGTAGCCAGTCTCGGGTTATTTTCTCAGTTGGAGGAAGACCAAACCTACATTCAGCAGCACGATTTCTATTCACTTTTGCAAACTGGATCACTTTTAACTTGAATTCAGCACTACAAAAATTTTTTCTGAGCCATTTCTGGGCAGAATGTGGCAAAACGTAACCTACCGTAATATACCGGTAACAAGTGTGAAACAATGAGCGCAAAGACAGCAAGTGTGAAAAAGCGGGAAATGCAAGTAAAAAAACTACAACCACTGTATAAGACGCACCCAGTTTTTAGACCCCAAATTTTTTGAAAATGGGTGCGTCTTATACATGGGGAAATACGGTAGGTCTTCTTTTATTCACTTGGAAATCAGTTTTGCATTTCTTTGACACTTTTTTTTTTAAAGATTTTTTTTTTTATTGGGGAATTGGGGCATGGGAACAGCCCTGGGGAATTGGGGGCAGGGGAACAGACAAGTTGCTGTCCTTTTGTTCTTCAGTCTAGTTGTGGAGGACGTTGCTTCACTGGCCCAAGTTGGCACCATCATTGCGCTCTTCCCGGGCAAGGCAGATCAGTTGCCAGCTCTGGACAGCTACTCATGGCAGCTGCTGGCTGCTCACGCTGGCTGCTGGCTACACACGGTAGCCCATGGCAACCCACTGCCACAGGGGCTGCAGCCTATGCCATCCCCGGCGACTCATGGCAGCCCAGCTCCAGGTTGAGCTGTTGTTCAGCATCTTAGCTGTAGAGGGCAGTGTCACTGGCCCTCATATGTGGGATCCGAACTGAGGCTCTCTGGTTCCAAAGCCAGCTCTTAATCAACGCGCCACTTGGCCGGCTCTCTTTGGCACTTTTGATGCAAGTACAGATTACTTAAAAAGAATAAATTAGGCCATTTTGGATCTGAGATATGCCAAGGTCACAGTTCCTCAAGCATAAACTTTGGAAATCATGACTGGTTTCAGACCTTGGAAAATTCAATGATCTGATGTTTATTCACCTGGATACATGCCAAGCCAAATTGTACAGCAGATGAGCTAAGGAAGTAATCCAAAAAAATTTACCTAAAAAATAATAGCTGTACCTAGAATGGCGTTAGTACTTGCTATTAATTTTGAATATACCTGTGAGGTGTGAAATGCCTTCATTTGGAAAGTTCCATGGAATAGTAAATTCAGTGTAGAGTTATAGACTGTGAAATTGTTTTGAAGAAGGATTAAACATACTTTGAAACCTATCCTACTTCAAACTTACCAACTGTACTTTGGGAGCTGGTGTGCCTGAAAGAGACATTAAATATTAATCACTCTAAGCCTCTTATTTTAGATCTGATGACCAATTCAAAGTAGTTAAGGGTTTCACTTTGAATGGAAATCTGTGAAGATGCAAAAGATAAAGAAGAAGTTTCTTTCCTGGATTGACAATAAGCATACACCTTAAAGTATTTATTAAACTTTACTTTTGTGCTTTTGATATTTTCTGTTTTATTTATGTTCGGTTGTCTGGAATCATTTTGCTTCAACGCTAAGTAAGGAATATCTCTTGAAACTCTCCAAAGACTAACACAATTTTAAGGTAAATCACTTCTCAAGTCTTAGGCAGTTATAGCAAAGCAACAGCAAAGTGACAAACTGCAGTTATTGTAAACCCTGAAGCAAAAGTTTAATAATGGCTAATTAATTTTTTCCCTTAGGAAGGTTCTTGCACAGGGTACTAACACTTTTTGGAACTGTCGATTTTGTAGAGTCTTGTTGGCTTCAAGGGGAAATAAAAGAATACTATCTCAAGAGGTTTTATAATAACTTTCTTTATTCTGGTGGAGTAAGGCTAAATCAATAAAGATATTTACTAAATGAAAGATCAGCTGTTGTTATGGATTGTACATTTCTACTCATTATTATCAGAAATATATAACCAGATACATTACAAAGGTGCTCTTGCCTGAGTCCTGAGGTTAAGTCCCATATGTTTAGCTTCTGGTCAAATGCTCCATTTGATGAAGTGCTGAATTCCATTCATGTCTAAAGTTCTGAACATCTCTTAAACCCAAACTCAGATCTTCACCCCACTTACCTATTCCTGCAACAGTACCATTGTTTGCCAGGCTCAAAATGTAAGCATTGTCTTCCCCTCTTCCCTTTTAAGTAATCTAGTTAGCCACTGAGCTTACCCTGTACTTGCCTTTTAAATACTCTGAAACCTTTTGTCTTTTACTTGCATTGCCCCAAACTGATTAGGGCAATGATTCATGTCATTTCCACCGTCGCAATAGTAGACTAATTTATCTTTCTGTTTTCTGACTCAACCCACCTTTCAACACACATCTTTTAACATCATGCTCCCTTGCTCACAAATCTTCAATGGCTTTCCATTGCTTTGGGTATAACTATATATTTTTAGGGCCAGATTGCTTTTTTAGCCAAATATCAAAATATTCAAATCTAATCCTTGACAACTTCCTGTTCCTCCCTTCAAAATGTTCATCCTCAGTGCTTCAGCTCGTCATTCATCTAATATATAGTGTGGCCATAAGGTCTACATGTATAGTTAATGTCTAACATTTTGACCATGTTAAGTGACTACTTAACATCTCTCTTGGATGGTCTTTGAGGGTGCAGAAGGTCACCTTGAGGGAGTCAAACAGGCTGACAAACCACCAGTATTTCTAACGATGAGGGACTCTTTGAATAATAATTTCCATAACTGGATTGGATGATGTGGCCATGTGGAGTGGGCTGTTGGCTTGCCAGATCTGAGGGAAGCCTACTGATTACTGCTACACAGTAATGCTATAGGCCTATGTTTATTCAGTGAAGGGATACAAACCACAGATACATGCGGGACTGGTAGAAATGTATTGATACCCCAATTTACTGCACTTTTGCACTGCACAGCAATGAATTGCACACATTAAACATAATAGGTAATGCCATTGAATTTATCATGTATTGTCACATAATATAGATAAATTATTTTTATTTTATTTTATTTTTTTAGCTGAGCCATCCTGCCACCTGTGGGCAGCTCAGCAGCTGCTCAGCTCGGGCTGGGCATCGAACTGCTGTTGCTCAGAGCTCAAACTCTTGAGCGAGCTCTTAACCAACTGAGCCACTCGGCCAGCCCTAGATAAATTATTTTTAAGATAATTTTCCTAGTTTCCCATGTTGGCCATCCTATANCATCCCAGCTCCAGGTTGAGCTGTTGTTCAGCATCTTAGCTGTAGAGGGCAGTGTCACTGGCCCTCATATGTGGGATCCGAACCGGGGCCCTCTAGAGTTCCAAGCCAGCTCTTAACCAACACGCCACTGGGCTGGCCCAGAATTATTTTTGAATGTAAGAAGGAAAGTAGAGGGAGGAAATGATTACTATGTGAAGTCAAGAGTTTAGAGATGCGAAAGGGAGGAAAAATATTTTGGAACACGATTTTAGCTGTGATGGTAGTAAATATACATACATTATTAACATAATTAGAAACCTTTCAGACTTTTCTTCTTGAGAATTAAAACTACTAGGAACATGTTGGTGTGATTTTAGGAATCCGATTTTTTGATTGATACATTTCAGTCTTTGAGAACAAAAGACATAGAAAGGTGTATCACTGTGATGAACAAAGTTGGTAGCCAAACTGTCGTGAGCCAAGCTGTACTGGGGGCCCCCGGGGTAGGTCCGTGGTGCCCCACTGCAGTGTTCAGTCAGGTGGGCGAGGCTGGTACCTGATGGGCGGGGCTTGGTTGTTCTTAAACCTACTAGAACCAGTGTCCTAAGCTTCACTGCTCTGTGGGTAGTGATGAGATCACTTTAACAGGAATAGTTTAGCTTTGATAGGAACTTGTCCTGACTTGCTGATGAGGGCCTTCCACGTGTTTCTGCTTTCCCTGTAGTGTTTCCTTGGGTTTCCAGCTTATGCATCATTGTGTCTAACCTGTGTTCTCCATGGGCTTGCTAGCCATCCATTATCCTTAGCCAGTAGTGCCTTCAGGTTCAGAACAGCAGTAAAACCATCTGGAGCGTCTGGAAGGAATGACAGCATAGAGAGGTAGCGTTTGAAGTGAAATGGAGACTACATGGCTCAACTAAAGATATTTAAATTCAGGTATTTTAAACACTTGCCCAAATAAAATATACATGCAGGGTATGCTAAGCTGGTACATAGCATGTTTGCGACTCATACTCCAAAGAAGTGTAAAAATATAAATAAATAAAAACTTCAGTTTAATCTTCTCTCTTTGACAGTTGAGATAATATTTCCCTCCTTTGAATTTACCTGTATTGAATTTATTTATATTTAATATCTTATTGTCTCTTTATGAATATCCTTTCTCCTCCTTCTACTATTGAGGGTCAAATTCATGACCAGTTTATCTTTGCCTCAAAGTATTTAGGCGAATGCCTTGCATATACAAGGACTGTCAGGATTTTATTGATTTTTTTTAAGTATGTCCATTGTTCATACAACTACTTGTGGGGTTATTATATGAACAAGGTATCAAGTGCTGGGGATAGGAAGTGTAAAATGGCGACTAAAATAGGCAAGGCCCCTGACTTTACATGGCTTCATTCTAGTGAAGTTGGCAAAAGGTTTAAAAAAAACAAAAAAATCAATCAGTCAATCTACTAATCAGTAAAATTATTAGGACACTTTAGGTTACATGAAAATATATATAGCATCTCATAATTTCACAAATGATAGTCCAAAATAATTAAGCTTCATACACTCAATTTAACGTTTAAGTTTTTCATTCACCTTATTTTCTATTGATACATTCTTAGACATCTTTGTTTCTTTGTCATGTGCATTTGACTTGTTTAAATTTACTAAATGTACTTAGTGCCAACACAGTATCTGGCACATAGTATACTTTCCATAAACACTTTATTAATGTTAAATACATTATGTTCTAATGGTTAGGAATTCTGCCACATTCTTTTCAATCATCCCTATTGTCTTTCATAACAATCCTATGATGCAATCATTATTATTCTCCTTAATTTACAGGTTAAATTTGAGGTCCAAAAAAAATTAAGTAAGGCATCCAATGCCATACTGTTCAGCAAGTGTGATGTGCAGAAATAAAGATTTGTTTCATTTTAGAACCTACATTCTTAACCATTATACATAATAACTCACAGTAGCTCAGTTTGCCAGAAGTTGTAACTACACCTATGTTAATTATCAATAATTTTGACAACAAACAATACAGACATAGAAATCATGAAGAAAAATATAAGCACAATTTATTAAATTTCTCCTTAGCTGTCTTATCTGCATTTCCTTGGCCCACCTTGATTTAAGAAGGGCTGAGGACGTTTATTATTAAAGACTAAATATTTCTTTCTGAAAATTGGAGGAGGGCTAATAAAAAAACCCCAGAAAACTGAAATGTAATTATCATAGTTCTGATATTCACACATTAAATTATATTACTAAAAAAATAACGGATTGGTGACACTAAACTTAATATCTAAAAAAATGGAATAATGGCACACCTAACTGAACTGAGTTTGGAAAATGGATAATTGCAAGAGGGAAGACTTCCAGAATAATTATCAGATGATTAAAACAGAGTCACATAAAAAACACAAACTGTGTTATAACTGAGTTATGTAATATCAACATTGAATATTTAGGTGAGCACTACGGGCAGAAGAGGCCTTAACAGTCTCAGGATTTTCATTATTTTAAAAAGTCTTGGTGGTTCTTTTTTTGGTAGCAATAAAGAACATCCTTTAATCCATCTAAATTGCTTAGGACTCTGAGTTACCTAATAAACAAAAACTCACATCTTACTTATAGCTTTATAATTTGAAAAGCACTTTTGTATACATTCTTGCATTTGGTTTTCACAACAGCCATGGGAGGTAGGTTGTTGTTATTCCCATTTTATAGATGAAGATACTGAGGCTAAAAGCCAGGAAGTGGCCTGCCTAAATTTATGTAGCTAACCCACTCTCCTGCCAGTTGTATAAGCCCAGTTCAATTCCAGCCTAAGCAAGCTCAAGATGAAGTTGACTGTCCCACTCTTATTGTCATTGTCCTTAGGAAGATATAGGATGAAGTAAGCTTTACCTTCAAAGGTCCTTAATTTGAATATTTGACTTCAGAACTTACTGTTTTTGTTTTTTTTAATGATGAATTTAAACAAGTGAATACAGATTTTTGTTCATTCACCAGACTGAAATTGCAGACTTTTTTCTTTTTTCCTTTTGGGGCTAGCTGGTGAAGACTTATGTGGCTTTTATGGTCAGCAGAAGTACGATTGGTTAATGATATCTTCTATATAAATACTTTTGAAAAAGATCCTAAAAAACCTATGGTTTCTCTGTGCATTCATTGAGGGCATTCACATCTGCTACTCAGTCATGGAGATATTTCTTTTATGGATATCTTAGAGGCTTTGATGAGTAGAGAAGACAAAGTTGAAACTAAATCAAACAAAGATGAATTTAAATTAAATTTAATTTGTTTTTGATCTTTGCACCCACCTGCTTTTTTTACATAAACCCCATAGTTTAGTTACTGTCAGCCATGCAGACTGTATATTATACCATCAGGATGTCTATATTAACAAGTTAAAAAGAACAAGTGAGTAGTCTTTTTTAATAAAAAGATCAAAAACACACAGCTACAAAAAAAATCTGTTTTCTCACAATCCCTGAAGTGATTAGAAATTTCTATAAAATAAAGCAAAATTAAATTAAACCATCGTTTATCAAAATTGCCTCTGTGAATTTGAAAGTCAGTAAAGATTTTCAGTCTTAAGCACATTCTAAAGCAATGCTTGTCAAATGTTAATGTTTATACACATTACCATATTTATGAATGAAATATTATGATGTCTGGGATTTGCTTCAAAATAAATGAGGTTGGGGTAAGGAATTGCATAGGAGTACAGATGCAATATAATTAGCCATGAATTGGTAATAGCTGGGCAATGAATACATGAAATTTATCATAATGTTTTTGTACCTATAAGTAAAAAAATAAGAAAGTTTATCACTCTAATATTGCATATATACATTAACTGCATATATATATATATATATATATAGTATTTATACATGTGTGTATGAAGGTGTCTGTGTAGTTATGTATGCATGCATATTTTTCTGTGTGTGTATATGTACACATTCATATGCACACAAATGTCACTTCTAATTGGAGAAAGTGGTGAATATTTTGAATCTGATTACTTGCTATTGCTGCAATGTTTTGGAAGAAATTAAGCCACTACATATAGAGATGACAGGAGACTTTTATTTTTCTACTCTCTAGAGATTACTTTAATCACCTCTGTGAGAATCAGTTTTTTCCTAAGGAAAAATGGAAAATAATATCTATGTGAGAATCAGTTCTTTGCTAAGGAAAAATGGAGAATAATGCATTTTCCAGGTAATGTTTAATGGAATATAAATAAATTATACCTGTGGTGGTAGAACAAAAATTATTACATATTAAATTCTATTTAAAAAAAAGAGCTCCAAATAACCATTGTAACGTAGTAGAAACTAATACTTAGTGAAAGTGATGGCAGTGGTGGTGGTGATGTGTGTTGGGGAAGGGGATGGTTAAGGGCTTTGGAGATTTAACCTTGAATGAGTCTGTAAGAGTTTATATGATCGAGAAATAAAATGATGTCCTACACAGGAGCAACAACACATGTGAAAACTTAGAAGTATGAAGAATAATGGCATATATGGAAAATTCTAAGACTAATATGCCCTGGGAATATTATGTGCATTAAAACATATTTTTAAAAATCTAGAAAAGATGAGTGATACAGATAATCACGGACTTGCACCCGTAGGAAGTGGGTTCCATTGATGGCTTTACATTGCAAGGCAATATTTCCAGTTGAGTTCTAGGTAGTCATTTTTGCATTATTCCTATAAAATTCTGATTGAAATTGGAGAAATTAGGGCCAGAGAAAACTATTAGGAAGTAATAATAACTGTTCAGATGAGAGAGACAAAGGTGGAAATTTAGGCAGTGACAGTACAGACAGAATAAATTGAAAGATAAGTAGAAATGGAACTAACTCATGTTGAAAATAGTGAGGAAAGAGGAAGAAGTTATCAAAAAANATTCTCCGAGAATGAGAACTGTAGAGTTAGGATTGGAAATTTGAGAAAAAAGGATAAGGCCATTTTATTAACATGAAACATATTATAGAATCAGCTGGTGACTTCTTAGTATACTCAGTACGTTTCTTATTTATTCTAGCAATGTTTGAAAAGTAGGGGATACTAAACATAGACAATCTTGTATTTGGAGATTGCACAATGAATAGGGTATGAGGTCAAGAAAGTACAGGTTTTCAGTGTGCTATAGGAAGTAGCGTTTAAAACATTAACTCCGGGAAAGGGAAAAGAAGTCCTGGAAGTTGATAGATGAGGAGACAAAGAAGAGAAATGAATGGACTGAGGGAAAAGGAAAAACAGTAGAGAATAATATTCAATTCATTGAATCTTGGGTAAATCTACTGATCCATCAGTAAGACACCAGCATGTCCTCTGTGATAGGGTCTTTGGTGATTGATGCTTTCCTGGGCTGGAGTAGAATTCTCTGAAGACTAAGTGACTCTAACCCCAAGGACTTCCTCAGAAAAACTCAGTGTTGTCTGGCATTCAGCCACCTTCCTTTTCTGTGATTTGGAGCTCCCAGAATGCCCTATGGTCAAGTACTTCTCATTTCTTCTCTGTGAAATCCTCGCAGTTCTTGCTTTACCACTTGACCCTGATCCAGTAATGAATACCCTTAGGATGAAAATTTAAAACAGCTATAAATCCTACCCATTACCATCTATAATATATTACTTACATTAAAGCTTCTTCTCGAGCTTTAATGTACATATGAATAATGTGAGGTCTTATTAAATGCACAATCTGATTTAGTAGTTCTGGGCTGGGACCTGAGAACCTGCATTTCTAGCAAGCTACCACAATATGCTGATGTGCTTGAATTATACTGCGAGTAGCAAGGGTCTAGCCTGTGCTTCTCCATCTTGGCCTTGGCAGGCAGAAATATGTCAGTGAAAGATGAGCTCAAAGATATGATTAAACGTAGAAAGATTGAATGGGGAAAATATTAAGGTCATTGGAGTTGTCAACATTGTACAATGAGACAGGGAAGTCAACACAGATGCTAACTAATGCCGTATAATAAGATGACAGATGATGAGGTAGAGAGAAAAGCAAGACAAGCGAAGAGGGTGAAAGACTGTAATGAAATAAAATCATGAATGACAAGTACATAGAGAGGATGCTATAAATGGATGACCTGGACTTCAAAAGAGGCAACTGTTGAAAGCTTGCCTAGGGGAAAAATGTCCTAGCAAAGCACATCCTAAACAAATGAAATTACTGTTCTGCTTGGTAATTTGAATCACAGATTTTGAAACAAACAAAAAGTAATTATTACACGTGTGTTGCCAACGTTACCATTTTCACAATTTAAGAGTGTTTTCTCACCTATAGATAGGAGAGCTTTGGAAGATAACTTCCGAAGGCTGTATAAATAATCTCCTCGAATCAGGGAATCCTCCACTATGTTTTCCTGGGCTCTCTTTGCTTGTCTGTGTGTATCTTTCTCAATTGACAGTCCTTCCCGTTGTCTGTTTATGATTCTAAGATTTCGCTGAGCTGCCATGCTGAGACCCCATGATTCTAAGCACCTTTATTGCTGCTGAGAGCTTGCTTCTAATTTCTGTGTCCAGCTGTGGTAAAAGTGAATGCTCTTAAAAAAGGAATTGAGGGCTTTTCTCTTTCTCTAGGATCAAACTTGGAAAAGGGAACATCGATATAAAATGAGCTGTACTTAGATGCTCCTTTTTTCACTTCCATTTACTTTGGGAGAGAGAATTTAAGATTCTTTTCTACTTGTACTTGCTTTTCATGTTGGATCCTGCAGTGAAGGTACAATAACGATGCATATGGAAGTCGTCAGTGGGGTTTTAATTTCAGTGGGAATCAGAGGTAGGTTAAAGCAGAGGGAGTGCTTTGGACCCCTTCCCTAAATAAGCTCTTTCAGATACAATAGGAACTACTGCAAAGGGGTATATGTGAAAAAGTAAACACACTGAACATACTAGCATTATGGGCAAAGATCACTTGATAAAAAATATTAACAAGATTGCATTTGTATAAGTCTAGCAAATAAATACTTCTTACATCTGAGTGAATGAAATTTTGGTATTACTCTTAGTTTAGGTTCCCCGAGACAAGGATTTGGGTTTACGTAGTTCCTTTGGCTGCTGCACTCAGCAAATACTGGCACAGAAATGGAAAAGTGGGGAGAAAGAGGGAAAGGCAGCCTTCAGGGGGTGTTTTCATACAGCTANCATATAGATACATACACACATATAAACACACAAAATCACAGACACATATAGGTATTGTCCTTAATTGACCTACCAGGAGTTCTTTTACCAAAAGTTGACTCATGCCTTGATGGTTCTAATCTATCTTGACACCATTTAAAATCTACCTGTTAGATGGTTGAAATTTGGTAAATATAATGAAATGAAGAAAATTTATATTTACTTACTTGGTGCCACAGACATATTTACTTGAATATATTATTTTTGCCTAGGTATCAAAAATAGCTCTAAATACATCATTTGAGAATTACTAAGATTATAATACAGCATGATTGGTGAAATATTATTGAGTTGCTATTTTTATGGAACACGTACAATTTGCAGTTCCCTGTTAACACTCTATTCCAAAGATATATTTCATAGTATTTCCATTCAGAGAGAGTATGGTCTGAAAAAAATAAAATGTATGTTCATTCAAATCATTACAATATAAAGGAGTATATGATTGCCAAACATTGGGATAAACAGATAATTTAGGAATACGCAAGGGGTATATCCCTTAAACAATCATAAAGTCATTCTGAGGGAGTGGAGACCTACTCTGTCATCAAGGCATTGCTAGGCATCACAAGACAGCTATAGGTTAAGATTATGGTGGGATATTTTTCCATCAAAGAGAAGAATAAAACAGAAGTTCAGGAGTGAAAAAAATCTAGGAGGACATTGACATTCTTGTGGAACAGTGACTCTTTCAGACTGGATGGAATGTATGATTTGGATTCGAGGATAGAATTAATAATGCTACAGAGGAAGAGATGGCCAACACTCAAAATTTGAGACTGTCTTCAAAAAGCAATGGGATGATCTTTGTGGTTTATGGAGCTGCTCAATGGAACTGCCACTACAGTGCATTTTAGGCAGTAAATCTGGTGGCAGTAAATAGAACACACTGAAAAGATGATGTTTAAAATGGGGGTTCTGGAGAGAAGGAGACCAGTTGTATTTTTAAAGCAGCAGTTAAAGGCCCGGATTCAGATAGATATAATGGAATTGGAGAGTAAAATCTGAATTTGAAAGTTAGTACAAAAATGCATTTACATACCTGATTGATGTTTTGTGTGAATAGGTGCAGATAAAATTAGTTTGAATTTTTTTAAGTTGAATGACTAAAAAATTGTCAGAAAAGTTGGGAGCAGTGGCTGGTTTATGATTGGAGAGTAGAGTTGTTTTCAAATATGTGAACTTTGAGGTGAAGCTGTGCGCTGCAGATTAAGAGACAGCAGAGCTGAGAGTTTGATCTTATCACAAAGGAGAAGATGATTAAAACTAGGAAATTGTGGTAATGCGTAAGCAAGGCAATAAATAGTCTTTTAATACAACCACTAAATTGCTTCCAAATATTATAATTAGAATAGAGGAAAGAGATTTAGGGGAATGGATGTAGAAGGGAAGTTCAGATAAATAGGAGGTTAAATAAGCCATTTACCTCTAGAAGTCAAAAGAAGAGAAAGTTTAAGAAGGTTGAGACTACTAGGACTGTATTGTGTCATTCAGTAAAATTGTTTGAGTGAAGTGATATAAGCAGAAGCCAGATATCCTTGGGGTTAATACTCTAGTTTTGAGGTCATATGCACAATAAATAGGGAATTTTNCATTGCTCTTAAGAAACCAGTATGTAATAGAGGATTATTAATGGCTTTTTTCCTTTATGTATTAATTGCATACACACAAATGTAGCTACTTCATGAAAGCAAGTATTTCTTAAAATCTTAATTCTCGCTTTAAGGCAGAGATGCAACTACTTAATGACAATGATGATATACATTTCCTCTGTTTGCTTTTAGTACCAGCTTTATGACTTTCCCTACACTTCCATTACCCAGAGACTCTTGCATCCCTGAGGAAACCATTTGAAGGAAGCACAAATACAGATTTTCCCTTCAGGGACACCAGGAATGTGGACCAACATCTCCCCTGGAGGATCACTTCAATGAATTGCTAATGTGACTTGCATCATTAACTTAGCCAAGACCTCAGCATCTTAGGGTGTATTTCCCATTACTTACTTGTTTTCAGTGAATACTTGAACTTGGATTTTCTCTTTAACCATCTCATGAATTCACAATCCTCATTCAAGCCTATAATAGAGAGAAGAAAGAGGGTTCTGTTTGTGTTTATTTCTTGGCTTTAAATTTGCTCTTAGAAGCAAATAGAACACAAAATCAAGAAAGAGAACTTCTGTTGTGTCATTGTCCTTTGTTTTTAAAAGTTCTTTGCATTTTCATTTCATTTGTGAGTTTGCCAACTTATAGGTATTGTTTTAAAGGTAGCACATGTATAAGAACAGGACTTCTTACACAAGATATATACACATCTAGGTGTAGTCTGGGATACTTTTTGCTCCTTTTAAATTGCCTAGTGCCCATATAAGTTTCACCTTGTTAATAGTCTAACTGGCTTCTATATCCTAAATACTAGTAGCTCCTTTTTCCTCCAAACCTCCCATTACCTTCACCACAAATTACCAATACCACAAATCTTTAGATCCTAAAATTCTACAACTTCTCTTATGTTTTTGAAGTTTGATTCAGAGTCTCTGACTTCCAAAGTTTCTAATTCTATAAATTGTTTCATATTTTGCTAATTATTTATTCCTTTGGATGATGAAGCGACACATTTTTAGTTGGGGTTGGCAATGGGGGAATACTTGGATTTGTTCAGCCCTAAACTACATCGGAAGTAGTTTTGGAATAGCGAACACATGCAGTGTATGTACAATTCATTTGTGTTTAGCCTTCTAGTATTCAGTCAAAAGACCATTTCGCAGAATTACTTAGATTGGCTTCTTTTCTCCCCACACTCTTCAGTGAGGTTAAAGTAAATATTTGCAATGCAGATAGATTCATTTGTAACAATCTGTGTTCTGTCCTGGATCCCCTGCCATCAGTTGATTTTGTTTTTTAAAAATTGCATGTGGTAAAACTCACTCTGTGTCATGTATAATTCTATGTGGTTTGACAAATTTATAGTCATCTGTCTTTTTTTGTAGCATACAGAACATTTCCATCACCCTAACAATTCCTTGTGTGGCCATTTTGTAGTTGACACCCCTTTTCCAACTGCTGGCAACTACTAATCTGTTTTCTGTGCACTTTTACCTTTTTTGGAATGTCATGTAAATGATTACAAGCCTTTTAGGTTCTGGCTTCCTTCACTCAGCAAAATACATTTAAGATTCATTTATCCATGTTGTTACATGAAGAAATAGGAATAGGATCACTAGGTCATATGGTAAATTTATGTCTAACTATATAAAAACAGAAACACTGAACTGCTTTTGAAAGTGACTGCACCATTTTGGATTTTCATCAGCAGTGAGTGAGAGGCTATTATTCTTCAATGTCACCAGCATTTCATATTGTCAATTTTTGCCTGTTTGTTTTTAACCATTCTAATTGGTGTGCAGTTGTATCTCATTGTGGTTTTAATTTACATTTTCCTAATAACTAATTATACTGAGCATATTTTCATATTCTTGTATGTCATTAATTTATCATCTTTGGTGAAGTGTTCTTTTATGTATTCTAGATACAAGTCCTTTACCTGAATGTAATTTGCAAATGTTTTGTATTCCCTTCATAGTATCTTTCACAGAGCTGTCACAAAGAGGTTTAATTTTGACAAAGTCCAGTTTACCAATTTTTCCTTCTTTTGGATTGTGCTTTGGGTGTCTTATCTAAAAACTCAAGGTCACAAAGATATTCTATTTTTTCCTCAAACTTTTATATTTTGCACATTTCACACTGTAGTCTATGATGACTTTTCAGTTAATTTTTGTGTAAAATGCAAATAAAGCCTTAGGAATCTTTTTTTTTACCTGTGGATGTCTAGTTGTTCCAGGGCTATTTGTTGAAAAGTGTCCTTTCTTCATTGAATTCCTAGCTATGTTTTGATAACTGAGAAACAGTCTCTTAACTACAGAATAAATTGTTATGGTTTTCATCCTAAATTTAAACTTCTCCCACAAACAATATTCTACTTCTTAGGATGTGAATATTTAGGATAGTTGTCCCTCTTGTTTAAAGAGGCTCCTTCTCAGTGAATATTACTGTAATAAAATATGGGCATAAGTACTACATTCAGAATATGCAAGAGTTATCTGTACATTGTGCCTGGGATTTCAAATGATGAGCATTGCCTTGTAGAATATGTATTAACCACTGTGTAGCTTTTTGTTTATTTCTCGATAAAAAAAAGTTTTCTTAAGTATTCCTCACTTTTGCTTCAACTAAGTGAAAATAATATGAAAGCATTCTTGCCTCCCTTCCAGAAAATAATGAATATGGAAGGTAACATCATTTCCCAAGCCAAAAAGGTAGGTGAATTCATTAAGGTCCAAAGGGCTACAGGCTTAGAAATAATAAATCCAAAAACTGAAGCTGACAAAACTCAAATGTCTAAAAGTGTGTCTACAACAGAACACACAAAATAATTCTTGTCCATGATTTGGAAACTGATTAGAGTTGGGCCAACACCTCATCATCCAGGCAAGAGATAAATCCAGGTTAAGGTAAACAGAGAGACTGGGAGTGTGGAATAAGCTAAGATCAAAGCCAAGAGAAAACTGATATGAAGATAGGATATGAGAAATAAGGTGAGGGATCAGGGAGAATGAGAGCATGGGGACAGTGCCCTCTAGAAGTGGTTTTATTTATGGAGACCAAATCCTTGCCAACTTCTCCCTGTCCCCATACTCAGCTTTTTTTTCACTTTCAGTGTTGTGATTGGATTTCTGAGAACATTATTTGGCACTTATTTGGGGGAAAGAGGGCAAGAAGTTTCCAAGCAGTTAGACTAGTTGAGTTTCTTAGAATACAACAAAGAGGGTTTATAATACAGCAAGACACAGGTTAAAAATCCTCTATCAAACATATACTCAATCTCTGCTACCTGCAAGTTCTTCTTTCAGGGTTCAGGATTCAAAATGCATAAATTTACTCAATTGAAGAGACATTCACAGATGGCCTAAAGTGTGTATAGCGTTGTGGAAGGCATTTACAGTGTAATGGAAATAATGGATGCGGAAACAAACCAATTATACTTCACTTTGATTTGTGAAGAGCATGCACTTAAAATGGAGGTACTACAGAAGAGAAAATGATTAGATCTGTGGATGTAAAGTTAGGGGGGATTGGTCAAGAAAGGCTTCTGGGAGGAGATGGCATGTATGCTGATTGTTAATAGAATTCCTTCTAAATGCTTACAAGGGGACAGATAGTCTAGTACCGTATTTGCCAGCGTATAAGACGACTCGGCNACGAATGGTGTCAGGCAAAAATGATCCATGATTGACTCACATGTGGACTAGGCAGAATATAGTTTCAATTTCCTTAGTGCTTGTCACATGAAATCATGGAAGGGGGAATCTCTGAAGTTGATACATAAACAAAAACTAAAAAATATCACAGATATTGCTAGGAGAGCATTGAAAGAGTGGTTTTGTGGTGAGAATAGTATTTCTAATGCACCTTTATAGAAAATTTCTATCAAATTTATTGCAAATTATTAAAGAATAACATTTCTTCAAAGTCAGTTCTAGGATGTATGAAACAGAAAAAAATACCTCTTTCAGCCAAAAAAGAAGTGCAGAAACTACCAGCTCATCACCTTCAGCCAAAAAAGAACTGCAGAATGTACCAACTCATCACCATACATTTTGACTGAGTTATGTCACTTGATTTGCCTTGCTTGTAGCTTAAGCTTTGAGAATGTGCAATGGAAATACCTATCAAAAAAAGAATTGCTAAATTATGATACATTTATACCATGTAATTTTCTGTAGTAAATAAATACAGTGAGGTCAATTTTTATATACTAATAGGTGTCAAAGGATAATTGCACCATGTAGAGTTAAACAGGCAAAACAATATTTCATTTAAGACTATTGCAACAGAGGTCAAGATTACTGCAATAGGGGAAAGAGATGAACTCAACTGAGAGAATTTTGAAGCACTGGGGTGAGCTAGTGGAAATAAACTGAGCAGGGGGAAGTTGATCAATTGGATTAAGCTCTCTGTGTTTGCTAATTGGCACTTATCTAAATTAGACTACTACCATCCCATAAAGACTTGGAGATAGGGGTTATATCTTTCTTGATGATATCTTTCTTGATGATAGGTGTGAGATCTTCAAATTTCAAAGAGATAGCTCCCAGATCTTTGAGACGTCCTTCCTGGTTTGGAAAACAGGTAAGAGGTTGGGAAAGGATTTCTATTTCAAAGGTGACATGCTCTAAAAAAAAGTGAGGTCAGGCTTATAGTTAGGAAGAAACTCGTAAAGTTTAGACAAGCTGAGGGGAGGCATTTGCCTTCTTGGTTACCGGGAAGAATCTACAAGATGTATTTTTTAATTTTTTTGCGAATTATTTTATTGAAGTATAAGGTAGTATACTTATTTTAAGGTAGGGTACACATTTTAAGTTTACAGCTTGATAATTTACAATATGAACTAACCCATACAACCACTATGCAAATCAAATATGTTTACTACTTGGATGGCCTATTTTGTGAAATTTCTTTTTCTTTCTTTTTTTAAAAAAAATTTATAAAATCTATTGGAGTGACATTGGTTAATAAGATTATATAAGTTTCAAGTTTACAATTCTGTAATACATCATCTGTATATTGCATTGTGTGTTCCCCACCCTAAGTCAAGTCTCCTTCCATCACCATATGTTTGACCCCCTTGACCTTCTTCTACCTGCTCCTACCCCCTTCCCCTCTGGTAACCACCGTACTGTTGTCTATGTCTATGAGTTTTTTGTTTGTCTTGTTTGTTCATTTGTTGCTTTCTGTTTCATACACCACATATGAGTGAAATCATATGGCACCTGTCTTATCCTATCAGACTTACTTCATTTATCATGATATTATCAATATCTATCCATTGCAAATGGCAATATTTCATTTATTCTTATGGCTGAGGAATATTCCTGTGTGTGTGTGTGTGTGTGTGTGTGTGTGTGTCTAACATATATATGTATGTGTGTGTGTGTGTGTGTGTGTGTGTATATATATATATATATATATATATATATATATATATATATATATCATCCATCAAAGAATGCTTAAGTTGTTTCCATGTCTTGGCCACCATGAATAATGCTTCAGTGGACACAGGCATACATATATCTTTACAAATGTTTTCAAAATTTTCAGGTAGGTATCCAGAAGAGGAATTGGTCATATGATAGCTCTATTTGTAATTTTTTGATGAACCTTCATACTGTGTCATAGTGACTGTACCAACTTACATTCCCACCAGCAGTGTATAAGGGTTCCTTTTTCTCTACAACCTCTCCATCACTGGTTATTATCATCTTGTTAGTATTAGCCATTCTAACAGGTGTGAGGTGGTATGTCATTGTGATTTTGGTTTGTATTTCCCTCATAGCTACTGAAGTTGAGCATCTTTTCATATATCTGTCAGCCATTTGTACGTCTTCTCATGAGAACTGTCTCTTCAGGTCCTCTGCCCATTTTTGATTGGATTGTTTATATTTGTGTAGTTGAATTGTATGAGTTCTTTATATAATTTGGATTTAACCTCTTATCAGAGATATTGTTTGCAAAGATCTCACATTTGGTTGGCTGCCTCTTTCTTTTGTTGATGGTTTCTTTTGCTGTGCAGGAGCTTTTTAGTTTGATATAGTCCTATTCATTTATTTTTGCTTTTACTTCCCTTACCTTTGAGGTCAAATTCATAAAATCCTCTCCAAGACAAAGATCCATAAGTTAGGGCCTAGTATGTTCTCTTCTATGTATTTTATTGTTTCATTGCTTACATTTATATTTTTGATCCATTTTGAGTTAATTATTTTTAATTTATTTTTTATAATTATTAGTTTCAGGTGTACAAAACAATGCCATAGTCATCCTTTTCACCCCTCACAAAGTGACAACCTCCCTCCCCCCACCCACTCCCCCCCACCCCGATATCATACATATCTATTACAATTCCATTGACTCCATTCCCACACTATACTACACATCCCATGACTATATATATATTAAATTATAGTTGACATATAATATTATTCAATGGCAGCTTCATATGTACAGTGCAGTGGTCAGGNAATTTGTTGAGCTTACATGGAAATGATTGTTTTGGTTGTGGTGAAATATTTCCAAGTATTAATGAATAAAAGTGATGTGCTTCTATCAGTTTCAATTATTGTAATTTTTTTTTCATTTGTATCCCCCGATATTCCCTATTTTTGTAGCCTGCTTAGAGAATTAGACGTAAGTCTCCAGTACTTTTCCAGATGATGGTCATTGTAGAGTCACAGGATTTAAAACATTTAAGTGTATTCTTAGCACTTAAGCATAGATGCTGATGGATTGGGTGTAAGACAGAAAGAAATGGGTAAACATTTGAAGCGTGCGTTCTTCTTTTCTCATTCTGGTTAATATTATAGGGGCTGTAGAAGAGAAAGGGAGAAATCATGTGGACAAGAGAGCGACTAGAAACTTCACTGAAGTTTTTTTCTCACTGCCATCTAAGTGGGTTCTTCTAAGAAAGTAGCTGCTTGTTACCTACTGATCACCAGGAGGCATGAGGTTGATTTGTAACTTGAGATTTTTCTCAGCAGTCTGTTCGATAAGGACAGCCCTCTTCCAAGGTCAAGAAACCTAGCAGGATGCTTCTCAAACCATCTGTAGTGAAGGACCAGTTATTTATTGTTTTTTTAAGTTTTTACTTCCAACTGACTGCAGGCTTGTACTTTCATAAAACGTAACAAAAATGAATTACTAGGAAAAGGGAATGAGTAAAATGAAGACGTTTAAAAAATCAAGTCCAAATATCTTACAAGAATCAACAGCCTGAATGAATCACATTATCCTGTCATCACTATGGAAGTTTTTAAGTAGTAACTTGCAATGTCTGAGTTTATGTTAACACATTGTGGCCAGACTAGCGTCCACCTGTGGATTACACTTGGAGTGGCACTAGAAGTAGTTTAAGTTAGTTTGTGCAGTCAGGTGTTGAGCTAGGAAAATCAGAGGTGGTGGGGGAATGAGAAAGCTACCATATGGCACACTTTGATGCCCACACATCAGGGACAGAGAGGCTGCGCAGGCTGGCTAACTGAAAAACCTGACTGTCTTTTGCTACCATGGGACAATAGTCTGGCAAATGCCCTACTCCCTGCCACAGGCAATTCATTGAATACTTAATTGTGAATTAATCTCTTAGGACATTATCATATTATAGTCTTAAAAATTATTTTAAAACATATTAATGTTTATTTTTCTATGTTTTCATTTTATTCCCTCCCCCCCCCAAAGATCTTAAGATTCTTGGGGCTAGACAGGAAATTTTATTTTTCTTTGAATTTTCCACTTTTCCTAGTACAATACCTTACATAATCATGTGTAAGTATTTATTTGTTTTAATTAAACAAANACCTTTCTCGCCCATTCCCCTCTCTGCCTCCCTGTCCTCCCTCATCCTGTTTTCCTACCCTCTCTCTTGGTCTTTCCTGCTGGTCCCTTCTGCCCCAAGGCAGCATTCTAATGCTTTCTTACTTTATAGACTTGATTTTCTTGTGTCACATACAGACGGGATACACATATTTGCTTCCCCTACTCTGTATCCCTTCCTAGTTCAAACACCTAAATAAAACTCTAAGTCTAGACTCTGAATCTAAATTCCAAATGCTGACATAAAGGAATCCGATTGTCCTTGTCTGGGCCAGCTGCCCACTTGTGACATGAATGTACAGCAATATGTAGGATGCAGTTACAGGATCCATTGACTCTGCAAGAGGGTCCATGGAAGGGGATTAAAGATGGGACACTAGGGAGAAAAAAGTGGCTACTGACATCTACATATTCAGGACATTCATTTGGTTTTCCAGTTATTCTGAACATTGAGAAGTAGTCATTCATTCATCAGATAATTTATTGAGCAACTGGAATGGGCTAGAGATATAATGATGAATAAGATACAGTCCTTTCTTTTAAGGAATTTAAAATCTACTGAGACTGACAAACAACTCTGCAAACGTTTTCCTTCTACTGAACTCATTTCTTCATCTGGGTAAGCACAAGGCGTCCATAAAAGGAGTTTTGGAGGATTCGAAAGATTTCATGGAAAAGCAAGTGAGAGATAAGCCATCTGTTAAAAGATGACTAGAAGTGAGCAGATGGAGAAAGCTGGGGAAAGCCAGGTAGGGAGCTATGAAGTTCAGAATCTGTCCATTTGATTAAGATCGTCAGAAAGAACAATTTGTCAAAAAGCCAATTCATTAAAGAATCAGTTTGCCAAACTTGCCTATTATCAAAACTTGTCTTAAGAAATATCATCCTTTCAATAAGAATGCATTCAATGCACATTCAATATGAATACATTATGTTTATGGATACATAATGAGTTTTATAATTTTACTGAGTTGATCATATGATAAAATTGATGTTTAGGAAATTTGTAATCCTGTGCATTGACTTTGGGTATTTCAGTCTTATTTCAAGTGCAGATTCAGAGAAATGAGGGGATAAGTTTGTTTCTTATGGCCAGAGCATAAAATGTGAATTGGGCAGAGGAAGAGAGTTTGGTGGGTGGAGGGGGAGGGAAATGAATTACTTCTCAGTAGGCTTTTGTGTATTGACAAGAGTTAGTTTCTAAAAAATATGCATAATAAAAATACAATGCCAGGCACATTATTTATATTGATTTTTTAGTTATTCATATCCATTTAATTCCAATGGATTGTCATCGTCTTCAGGTGAAAGACCATATTTTTTTGTTAATTTGAATTATCTCTTTCTTGGTATGGCATTTTAGATAATACACAATTTTTTTTCCCTTATAGCTGTATGGGTTCTTTGGGTGATCGGCAAATATATTTTAACTGACTAGGCCTTATGGTGATTAATGTTCATTATAATTAGACTTCTCTAATTCTAGTTCACTTACACATGACTCTGTTACTTCAGGGATATAAGTATATGGCTATTATACAAATTTCATTATTTTTATGCTTTCTAAAAATAGAAAAAAATGATCCGTTACATTAGCTACTTAAGATATTAATCAATGTAAAAGCATGATATGTATTTAATATTTGGAGATACAGCTTACTGATTACTAATGCAGGTCTCTAAATGAGTAGCAAGCACAGCAATGCAATTACCACTCAATGGCACCTCCATTTTCTTCCACAGAATCTTTACCAGAGGTTGACTGATATAAATTGTGTGAAACTAGCTCTTCCGTTTTCCATCGATTTCTATAGATGTTTCATTCAAAACATCTTAGTACATAGCAAAATATGATACAGAATATAATACTCTTAATTGAATATAACTGAATATAATTATGGATAAATGGGTCTTCAAGATGTCATAGAATTAAGATTGGACATGACATATACCCCATTACTCTGGTAAACAACTGGTTTTCTAGAATGAATATTTATGCTTATACCCTCTCAATAGTAAAGTTGAATAAATAATGGCCTTACAATTTCCACATATATCCTGAGCTGACTTTTATGTGTATGTTTGTACTGTTGTTTAGTTAAGTGAGAAAAAAAACAAAAAACAAAACAAGAAGTCATTGTTTTATTAAAAATTAAATCAGAAATGAAAGCCAAGTAAATGAGTGTATTTAGGAGGATGGTTGTACAGTCAGCAATAACTTGATATTCTGCTAGACTTCTTAAAAATAAATGTAAAGGAATAAAATTATTTCAGGAATACTTATGGTGAATAGTTTTGGAAAAATACAAAAAAATTGCTAGTGCACAGAAAAAGAATAGCTTGCTTATAGGTTCACGTTTCTATTTTTTCTCCCCAAACCAATTTTATTATAATAATATACTAATGTAAATAACATACCAGATATAGAATAGAGGAATTTAAAAGCATTACTAATTAAATACACACAATGTTTTTACTAAATATGAATGCCTTTGGAGTAATGGTACATTCACTCTACAGTTGAATCAACTCCTATTGTGTTCACCACTCTGTTTTATTAGCTTCCACTTGTAAGTTTATTTTACCAGTTTATTTCACTTTGTATTTATAAGACCAAACATGAAGGGGAGCATTTGTGACATGTCTTTAAAAAGCTTTCTCTTTTGCAACTTGACGCTTTTCAAGGGAATGTATCATATCAGCTCTTCTTTTTGTAACTCTCTCTCTCTCTCTTCTCTCTCTCTATCTCCCTCTCTCCCTCCCTTCCANGTGGAAATTTGGGCTAGCTGTTTCAATAATATTCCATAACTCATTCTCATATTACAACACGCCACTTCATGTAGAAAAGGCAAACTAATCATCCTTTCTTTCTTCACTAAGGGGATTCTCCTGCTATCTATCAGTGTCATGTACTTTATTTAGTCCATTAAGTTGGGTCTCTCTGAAGCCAGCGACAATCACTCAGGTTGCTGTGGAAAGTTGGTAAGCATTCCACAACAAAAAAGAATAAACAGAAAGGAAGGAACAGACAGGTCTCTGGCTAACACAGAGCATTTTCAAATACTGTGGCTAATGGTTATGGAATAAACTACAGCATCTTCAGTGCTGTGAGGGCAAGATCACATCTATTTTGCTTAACACTTCACCTCAGTGCCTAGTACAGTGTTTAGCAAACATAGTCAATGAGTAAATAGTTTTTCAATGAATGAAATTTTCGGTCTCTATAACATGGGATAAAAGTTAACTTGTTAGGTACCTTTATCAGAATTTCTTGTGGTCTAGATGCTACCTACCTGCATCTTTTTTGGGCACTGGAGATAGACTTACCCCCAGATGCTGCTTAATAGCTATTGTTACACTAAGATCACTTAACCAGCCGCATTGGGTCACTGCAAGCTGCCCTAACTGTTACTTAAGCAGCAGTCCAAAGAAGGGTCGCCTCTTTTGTTAAACTGTCTAGGAGTCGCAGTTGCACCCACAGTGAACCTGAAATGAAAGCCAGTCCTCCATTTTGTGCATGCACATTTGTACATGAGAACGGTTTTGTGCTGCCCCAAGAAATGTCATTTTTGCAGCTGTGCGATGTACAGGTCAGCCATTTAATTGATCCAGCATGGCTGATATACAAAGAGGAAACCTTGCCTGCCCCTGGCGGTTGAATATTTTAAATGTCACTTTTTTGAGTTAGGAATTTTTATTATTTGAGTGTTTCCATACTTGGTTTAGGATTTACTGTGGACCAGACACTGTTCTAGGCATTGTTCCACACCATTACCTCCCTTCATCATTACACTATGCCGGGTCCTACATTTAACTATTTTTATCTGTAAAATATGGAAGACAGATCAATTTCAGAGTTTCCTGAAAGCCACATAGCTAGACCGTGCACAAGTCAAGACGGGGAACCCCTTGGCTTCACACTACTCTATGCTGCCCTCCAGGGTTTAGGCCACAGTGCACTCTTGACCTCCTGTGGCCAGCATATGAATGGATAGCATCATAAATTTTACCACACATAGTGTTTCCTTTGGTACATTGTCTTAGGACTTAAAATTTTCAGCTCCGCAGTCACAGAAACAAGAGAAGAAATCAATCATTTAAGTCTAATTACAGTTATTTAGTACTTAAAATACATAACCATTACATAGGCAGTCCTGTTAAATACTTTCCAGAAATATAGGTCCAATATATATATATCTCTTAACATATATTTAATTTCAAGTTAGATGGTTTATAAAAATACTACAGCTAGAACCATTGTGTAACCACAGTGTTTTTAAACAAATCAACTAGAACCAATACTTCAGAAAACTTGTCGCATTATGATACAAAATGTCTGTAGGAGGGTAGAATATTAATGTCTCATCTGTACGGAGTGTTTTCTAGACTTCAAAGCACTCTAATTTGATTCTTCTGGCTGTCCTAAAATGGTGACATCACCATCCCTGCGATTGTGGGTAAGGAGAGTGAGGCTCAGAAATGTGAGTTTACTTCCCAGAAGCCCCCGACTTCACTGCTCTCAACCTTGAAATGTGGTCATTTTATCGAGGGCTTACTTTATGACATCATTCCAAGGACATGGGGTAGTCTTTTTTTTTTTTTAA
>NW_017731595.1:2501380-2511595 GCF_001890085.2 Hipposideros armiger
AGCAATGAGGTATGTCGCATTTTTTCTAGGATAAGTTTGCGAAATCATTGCCTGACCTCGTATGTGTATATATATGTATGTGTATGTATATACACACACATATTTGTATATGTGTATATATATGTATGAATGTATGTATATATGTATATATAATATATCATGATGTTTTTATTCATAGTGTATCTTGAGGAAATATTATGAGCTGACCGAACCTGAGAAGCAGGATGTTTTTATGGCCTGCGTTTTCCACTGTAATACCAATGTCAGTGACTCCAGGTGGCCATATCAAAGACTGAGGCACTTAACATTTATAGTCTCATAAAGTGGGGATCACCTTGGAATCTGCAAGTGGGACAATAAACGGGCAACAATAGTTACAAAACTGGCAACGCAGATTCCCTGATATCTCATTAGAAAGCCATCTCTGATCCTCCAGCAGCCTTTCTACCTTTAGGGACTGTAGTATAACTCCTCCTTCTCCTTGGTTCTGTCACCTTACAAATTTTGGAAACTGCTGATCACTTCGCATCTGGTGGCCGATAGCACCTATCAGAAAGCTGTCATGCACAGTAAGCAACTTAAGCGCCCTGAAGCCCTTGTTTCTCACTTCACCCAGGGTCACCTTCCTGAGTGGCATCAGGAGATTTTAGTACCATTTTCTGTCATCTTCTTTGAAAAGTCCTTAGCTTGATTGTGAGATGAAGGAGGCATAGATGACTTTGAAATCTGCTCAGAAGATGCATTATCAATTTTTTTCCAAAGACCTTTTGCAAGGTCAGGGTCAAAGTCAAGGAACAATGGTTTCAATAAAGGTTATTGGTAGGCTCTGCCCTGAGCTTTCTTATATGCTGTATTTTAATTCAGTTCATTCTTGCATCGCCCCCATAAGGTGTCAGTGGTGCACTGTTATTGTGAGGATTTAAAAAAATAAAATAAAACTCAGATGGAAGGTAAATCATCAGTTTGAAGCCCGTTAGGTTCCCAGTTTGCTGGTCTCAAATAGGACAAAAGAAAAAAAGACGTTGCTGTAAAAGCCACCAATAGGACATTTAAATAAATTTCATAAAGCCTCATTTAATATATCAATTTGTCTAACACCACTGCTTTTTGTGTTAATATTGTTTACTTTTGTATGTGTTTTTCCTCCAGTTAGCAACTGATTTTCATTATATTTAAGTACAAAGGGGAAATGCCAAAATAATTTTTGTTTGTCAAAATTATCAAATTAAAATAATTTTCATTTCCGTTTTATCAGGATAGCCACCACTACTTTATCCTTTTTCTTGTATGAGTAAAAACTTTTTGTATGGCTAGAAGAGTAGAAAAATAGTGTTTGAATATTAAACTTTAAGAATTAAATGTTTATTCTTATAAACATTTGTTTATATGAATGTAACAAAATGTCTATTTTAAACATCTTCTCTCAGTTGACTCTGAGATTATCATGATTAAAGTTGAATAAAAGTGAATTGACTTCTTTTGCTTAGTTTCCTAATCAAGTTTATCATATGTGAATTCCCTTATGGCTGTGTGGTGTACTGGTCAGGGCATGAATTTTGGGGGTTCCTGTTCCCTCCCTGACAGCTCCTTGTTGTGTGACCTTAACCTTACTGTGACCTCCCATAAAATCAGAAACTATACTAGTACCTATTGTTTGAAGTCCCTTTGATGATTAAATACATCAAGGCAGATAAAGTCCTAAAAGAATTTCCAGCATATAGTCAATATACATAATGTTAAATATTAATTGCCATTGTTATATTTTGAGTCATTTTCTGTAAAGCTCCATATTTTATCCTGTTTCCTATTTCTACTATAATTTATAAATCCTGCCTATACATAACATATATGTATATTTTTGGTTAACTGTATCATAATTCTCTTTGATTCTTGGCCTTGCAGTTAGCCAGACCTCATTTAAGTTAGAAGAAGTCTGGCTTTGAAAAGCTGTCTCACTTCAGAAAATTTACTTAAAATTTTTGGCTTGAGTTTTCCAATCTGAACAATGGAGGTGACAATAGGACATGCTTTGCAGGATTAGCCTCGTTCCTTTCCAGCAGATAGTAAGAATGTGCTTGTGCTTGTCCCTTCCTTCTTTCCCGTCTTAAATGCACATCATACTTTTGTGTACTAATGCTAAACCCGAAGTCAGCAAGCCTAATTCCTTGGCTATCTGGACCCTGCCAAGTGAAACTTCAAACTTGGACTGTTTCCATAGCCTAGTGCCTTGTTCTTTTGCAGAGACAAACACTCCCTTTTTGGATAGCTCTTGCATTCAGCCGTATTGTCAATCAGTGTTGTTAATGATGCTGCCTATTTAAGTATGCATTGAATAAAACATTCGATTCATGTTATTTATAACTTATGCATTTCCTTCCACACGTTCCCCTGATCTGAGATGTAAAATGTGATCTACATTGGGCAGACAATTATAGCTTGGTGAAACAAAGAGACAAAGAGCAGGGGTTGAGGAGGAGGCAACACTTCACATCATAAAATGGGAAAAATAATGTGAAGAGGCGATTGTGGCTTTTGTTTGGTTGGCTTTATTCCTACCTCCCCCATCAAAACTAAGAAATTCTGGGATTTGCAGAAATTTTAAGAGAAGCAAGGCATGTGAGGTCTAGTCAATGAGAAGTGTAATGTTCCATTATCATGAGATGTGTTGAAGAGCTGTCAGTGGTGCAGAATTTATATTTTTGCAGATGTTAAAGAAGACAGACTTAAAAAAATTTGCAGCAACAAGGAAGTTGCTACTCTGTCTTTCCTTCAATTAATATGTAGCGTAAGGACAACATGGTAAATTTTCACAACACCATTTTCCATTTTAAAGAAATAGTGAAATTTAATTTATGAAAAGGAAGTTAATGATGGGGCAAGCTCTCATAAATTAAGACTGAAGAAAGGTTATTAGTTGAATTGTTTTCTTTTATATTAAATGCATGTTTTATTACCATGCTTGCCTGCCATGCACATATTTTAATAATAGTGATACAACTCTATGATCATTTGTTTAAAATTTGTATTATCATGAAATACAAAAGAGAAAAACAATGTAAGAAGTCTAAAAGGAGATTTGAAACATGCCAAAGCAATGCTTGTGTTGAGGAACATTGTTTTTTTTTTTAAATTTCCTTGATTATGAATACTTATAATCATTCATTGATTGAAAGAAAACCTAACTTCTCTCTCATTTTCCATACCTATCCCCTGGCAACTTATTTATACAACAAGAACTTATCAATTATCTCCTATGTATAAGTGACTTAGCATCTCTTTCACAACATGCTTAGTACTTGATCATTAATTACCCCGAAGCTATCTCTTGAATGTTCTTTCACAAATCAAGTTTAATATATCTTTGCTGCAAATATAAGTGGTTGACTCAATACCATAAATTGAGAATACTATTGTTCTCTTCCTCCTAAATGTGAAACTAGTGAAAGTCCTTTCTCTATCTTTAAACTTAATCTTATCTGTTAAACTTACTAGGCAAACCTGCCAAATCCAGGTTTTAAAACTTCATTTTTCATTTTGGATCTCTTTTCTATATCATTGTTTAAATATTCTCATATCTTTAAGATCATATACACAATATCGGTGTGTGTTCCCCTTGTTTTAATCTGGGTTATTAAAGCAGTTTACTTTCCTTTATAACTTGTATGCAAGTAATTCATGAATACATACTTGTTAAAACATAATACATAAATATATAGGGTATAAAGTAAAATTTCTGACGATGGCGGAGTGGATTGTATCAAGCCAATCCTCCTTTTCAACACAACTATAATAGCTACATAAAGNTTTTCCGTGATACAATCCAATCTACTTTTCCAACTGGTGCTTCACACTCACCCCTTTTGTGAACTTTGTTTAAGCCAAAATGAGATATTGTTTATTCTTCACATATTTACGTTGCATTTTCACATATTGGTGAATACTCAAGATTTCCTTCTATCTGAAATCCCTGCTTCCCTACTACTAGTTCTTTATGAAGAATTTTTCTTTTCATATCACTGTCATCAAGAAATGTCCCCTATCCCTTCCGTGACTTCAAATGAAAAGGGTTTTCCCACTTTGGGGTTCCCATAGCAATTTAGCCACAAAGGTAGTGTTGTAGACAAGACAGCTGTGAAAATCTGAGACATAAGCTGGAAACTGAATGAATGTTTATATTTATGAGACTATAAAAACATTTAGCTAAATTTCTATTAAACTATAAAATTTGATCAATATAAAAAATGTTCCTTTAGCATAAGAAAAAAATATTATTCTGGAAACAAGAATGAGAGTGATTCTATTTAAAGTCAGATTCTACTTAAATATCCAAACTGTTTCAGAGGAAATGATATAAACTTCAGTGGTTAAAGGGGGTAAGTGAGTTAGAAGGGATAAGGGAGACGAGGGAGCTGGTTAGAAGGTATGTATTTTGCCTGGGACACAGAACATGGCAAGATTTTAGAAGCAGAACTGGCAGCAACTAGTTAGCCCTGTCCAAGAGACACTTGCTCTGACCCACAGAGCTGTCCAGTCATTACCTGTGGCAGGCATACCCCATCCGTGATGAATGGGCTCTGAATAATAGAAAAATAGGACTCAACAAACTATTGCTATAATTTCCTAATGACCAAGTAATCTGTGCTTCATAAATTGGCTTTCCATGTAATTCTGCTTAAGAATGAGAGAATACACAAGCCACAAAGATATAAGCATTTGGCGTTTGGGACTTTAATCAGTTTTTTATGATTTTACTTATTATTTATCAATCCCCTTGGGACTTCTCATTTTTGCTATGCTGGTAAAACTATGTTTTTTACTGAATACCAGAATCTGGTCCATGGAAAATTTGTCTTCTGAGATACTTGGAGTTACAATGACCTAATGACTAATATGTGTCCAATATCAACGGCCTGAAGCTTTCTTACGGCATTTATCATGTTCTGCCTTGTGTTATATTTTGAGTATGTTAAAATAAATTCGCCATACTAACTGTGAATACTGGATCTAAGAGATTTGCCCTGATATCTACAGTGCCTTCCCAGGGCTTTATTAGTAATAGGACTGAATTATTATTTGTTCAATTAGGAACAAACATGAATGTGAAATACACACAGTATTCTACTTCCAGAGGGAAATCGTATCTGGTTATGGTACAACTCAATCACCCTTTGCTTTAGAACAATGAACTACAGTTCATGGGGCAAATATGGTCTCTGGCTTGTTTTTGTACTGCCAGTGAGCTAAGGGTGGTTTTAACACTTTTAAAAGCATATCAATACAAACAAACAAAAACAGAAAAAAGATAAAAAAGAGAGAAGAATATGCAAAAGAGACTGTATGTGGCCCATAAACCCTAAATTATTTACTACCTAACCTTTTATGGAAAATATTTCTTGACCTCTACTGTAGATTACCAAACCAAACTATGATATTATTATACTTTACCAATTACATTGTCATGTGACTAATTTTCTGTAATTATATCTGTTCCTTGAGATATGTACTTTCCATATGAAAGGAATTTTCTGAAAAGAATGTGATTTATAAACTTCCACATATTAATTTGCATTTTATTCAGCAGAAGCTAAAAAAAAATTAATTAGCATCTTACTCCTTCCAAATAAATGCACTGTGACCATTATGTTTAAGCAATCTTGCATTGGTTTCGAATTAACAGATTTTATGTTCTTTTCACCTTAGTTAATGTAATTAGTTTGGATGTGCATCTTAGCCCAATATTTTGCAGTTAAGTATTATTTAGTGATTTCTTCTCAGCAGGGCTATAAATAAGAGAACAAGTGAATGTTTTTAGTTTGGATAATTCCATACTGACTGTAGCTATATAATTAGCTTTGCCCTAATTTTACTTTTCTCATTATAAAAAGAAAACATGCATTATACATTACTTAATCCTAAGATACACTTTTATTTGCTTTTACATTTTCTCACCTAAATTATTTTTCTATTGACATTAGGAATGGCCTTTTTGACTTATTTAAAATAGTCACTTAAGAGGAGAAACATATTAAGGCTGATTTGTTTAATGATGAGGGAATAAAGCCTGACATTTTAGAGACATATTGGTTCCAAGAAAAGAGAACCTGTGAAGTGAAACATCACTAATGTGCTTCCGAAAGGTCAACAATTTATCACCTTATACAGGATGGATCAGACCCACTTGATCTGGGCTAATCAATTTCTTTTTTCCTCCAATCTTCTTGATTTAAAAATCATTACAGTAAGACATCTGTGTATGGAAATGTAGCAAGATGGCACGAAGAGATGAAAGCATAGAAGTGTTATTGTTGTTTTTGTCCTATTGTGGAGCCAGGATTGATGGATGGTTAGAACAGACTGGGCTGTTGCAAGTAGGTGGGACGATGAAGTATTTGATGGTCCACCTGCTTCTTCTGCCTATTTGTCTTCCTTCCCTTTCTTCTGTCTTTGGCANCTAGAGTCATTTGCATCTATGTTATTGCTATGTCATTTGACAGCTGACAGTTCTAGCTTCATTCTAAAAAAAACTGAGTGATTTTGTGAGTTTTGGAGATTCTACAACAAGTTGAAGATGGAAGACCAAACTGCATTTTTGCCATATTTTACTGTTTTACTTCCATAAAGGGAAGAATGTGCATCAAGCTTGTGAAAAGTTGCATAAAGTTTACCAGTGACAATGCTCTACAAGAACATCAGTTCCAACGATGGTTCACAAAATTCCGTGCTGGTGATTTTGATCTCAACGACACTCCTCGGTAAGGGAGGCCCACCGAGGTTGATGATGACAAAATAAAGGCATTGATCAAGTCAAACTCACATTACATGACACAAGAGATTGCAGAAACATTGAACATCTATCATTCAAGCATTCACGACCACCTGAAGAAGCTGGGATATGTAAGCAAGCTTGATATTTGGGTTCTGCATTAACTCAAAGAAGTTCATTTGACGGCGCTTATAAACATCTGCAATACGCTCATTAAACGTGAGGAAAACGATTCTTTTTTGAAGCGACTGGTAACTTGTGATGAGAAGTGGATTGTTTACAACAATGTGGTGTGCAAACGGTCTTGGTCCCGACGTGATGATTTGCCTCAAATGACATCGAAAGCAGACATTCATCCGAGTAAGGTTATGCTCTCCATGTGGTGGGATTTTAAAGGTGTCGTGTTTATTTGAGCTCCTACCAAGGAACCAAACAATCAATTTGAATGTGTACCATCAGCAATTGGACAGTTTGAACAAATCCATCATCCAGAAATGTCCAGAGCTTGTTAATTGTAAAGGAGTTGTGTTCCATCGCGACAATGCGAGACCACACTCCAGTTTGATCACACGCCAAAAATTATTGGAGTTTGGATAGGATGTGTTGCCACACCCGCCATACTCACCTGAACTTGTGCCATCAGACTTCCACTTGTTTTGCTCTTTTTAAAACTCCTTGTGTGGTATAGCGTTCAATTCAGGTGAGGCTGTAAATCAGCACCTTATTCAGTTTTACGCAAATAAAGACAGGTCCTTCTATGAATGAGGAATTATGAAGCTCACTGAAAGATGGCAAAAGGTTATCGAAGAAAATGAGCAATATATCATTGATCTTTGTTCTTTATAGAAATAAATGACCTTTGAAAAACATAGATAAAATATGTCATAACTTTTCCGCAACCCAATATTTATGTAACCTGACCCTTTAAAGCTTATGATATTAGCGATTGGTTTATGAGCTTGTCACTCCTAGACATTATGCTCAGTGACCACAGAAAAACCCTTAACACATATATTTGGAGATATTACTTCTAAACACTTCAAAAATAACTCTTTTCTCAGTTAAAATGAACTCGAGGTTACCAACATATGAATTAAAAATAAATTAGTAGCAAAAAAGAACTGTTCTTAAAACATCCATTTGTGCTACCTCATAAATGCAGCTGCCATCACAGAGGACCCAAGTCAAAATAAAATTAATACATCCTGCCCGGTCTGAGCCCAGGGGATGTGCTATATCATGGACAGAATGTCAGGCTGAACTTCAAATTTCCCATCTCATAGATTTGCTTCCCAACGTTGACTGTATTTGAATATTATTAATATATTTGCCCACAAGTAATTGTGTTAGAAATTACTCCTCAGTTGCAATATAAAATCTCAAACTGTGATGGCAACACTTACCAAGAATACCGTTTTTATTACTTCATTACACCCCCCGGGCCATTTTTACTGTTGAATTTAATGGGTAAATGTTCATTTTCCAAACAGCGCAAACACATCAGGGCAAATGTGTGTTACAAGTAGTAAATAACGACAGAGGGCATATGAGGGTTAGCTTATACATAGCTCTTTAAGCAGAGCACACTTTCTAGGATATCCTAATGTTATTTGGAAGCCAGTGTTTGTGCTTAATGAACAACACAACACCTTCAACAGGACATGAGCAATTTAGAAGCATCTCGTACTGCGATCCCCTGTCTATTAATTGTTGCTTTTGTAGATGCCAAGCAAAAACAACTTTGAGCTACTTAAATTTGACTTATTGTCATCACCTAAAGAGAGATGTACAGGATAAGTCTAAAATGTAAAATTTGTGATGGTGAGGAGAATAAAGACTTGAAAAGCCTTTCTCTAGGTAATGCAAATTGATTTATTAAAGCTTTAGGTGTACAAATCCACAAACTCATCCAAATTTGCCCAGTGTTGTCCCAACTCCCTTTCTCCCCCTTTTACTTCCTCTTTTGGGTTCTTCTGCTCCTGGTTCAAAGCTCCCCTCAGTTATTGTTTCCCCCTTTAAACGGAAGTTTGAATACTATGAATATGTATTTATGTGTGTATATGTATAGCTATATGTATGTAAGTAGGGAGGGAAGGGGGGAAGACAGAGAGAGAGAGAGAGAGAGACTGCAGAAGAGCTTTCATATTTTACAAGTTAATTTTTTGTAAATTAATTAAGGTCTAAACCACCCAAAGTGCCCCATTAGTTAGCATGAGCTTTTGAGATTTATATNACATATATATATATATATATATATATATATATATATATATATATATATATATATATATATCTTTCATTATTATATCATACATAGTATTTTCAGTGCCTCAAAAGTCCCCTTTGCTTTGCCTAGTCATAACCACCATGCCCTCTCCAACTTCTGGCTACCACTGATCTTTTTCCTGTCATTATAGAGTGACAGCTAGTTGGAATCATACCGTGTATAGCCTTCTCAGATTGGCTTCCATTTAGGGATAAGCATTGAAGATTCCTCCATGTGTTTTCATGACTTGATAGTTCATTTCCTTTTAGCACTGAACAGTATTCTATTATCTGAATTCACCACAGTTGGTTTGTTTATCCCTTCACCTACTGAAGGATATCTTGGTTGCTCCCAATTTTGGCACTTATAAATACAGTTACATCTTTGTGCAGATTTTTATGGGGACATAAGTTTTAGACTCCCATGAGTAGATACCAAGGGGCTTTACTGCCGGATTATATGGTAAGAGTATGTTTAGTATTGTAAGAAGCTGTCAAATTATCTTCCAAAGCAGCTGGACCATTTTGCATTCCCCCCAGCATGGGATGAGAGTTCCTGTTGCTCCATATGCATTTGGTGGTATCAGTGTTCTCGATTCCGGCCATTCTAATAGGTGCATAGGGATATCTTGTTTTAATTTGCATCTTCTTGATGACTTCTGATGTGAAGCTTAGATTCATATGTTATTTTTCATCTGTATATCTTCTTTGGTGAGGTGTTTGTTAAAGCCTTTGACCCATTTTTTAATCCGATTGGGTTCTTATTTTTGAGTTTTAAGAGTTATTTGTGTATAATCGTATTTTGCTCTTTTATTTCTTTTCTTTACTTCCACAATAATGGGAGGATTTTCATGTAAACAGTGGATTTGGTGACAATTGTCACAATAAGTCATCAGGCTTATCATTCAGAAAATGATTTTATGTTTCTGTCTATTTTGGATAATGGTCCTTTCCCAGAAGTATCTTTTGCAAACATTTTCTTCCAGTGTGTAACTTGTCTTCTCATTCTCTTAACATTGTCTTTTGCAGAACAGAAGTGTTTAATTTTAATGAAGTTCAGTTTATCAATTATTTCTTTTATAGATTGTGCCTTTGCTGTTGTAACTAGAAATCATAAAGCAATTTTCATGTATAATGAATTTGACAGGGGTGGCAGAGAGAAGTCTTCTTTTCCAGTTTTCTGGCAA
>NW_017731595.1:2514662-2517224 GCF_001890085.2 Hipposideros armiger
GGTCAGTGTACTTGAGCATGCAGTTGTGATTTGATGCTAAAAATCACAAAAGCAGAATTGTTAAGGGATTAGAGAGAATAGTTTTTAAGTCTTTTACACTCCCCAGGTCTTTAGAGGTGTCACTAAATGCTATCATCATCATCATCATCATCATCATCATCATCATCATCATCATCATTATCATCATCATCATCATCATCATCAGCCCTATTAATACCCTTTTAAGTTCCAAGTGACTTAAAACCAAATCAAGTACCCGAGCCAGAAAAATCATAAGAAATTTATTGACACTGATAAATGGGAATGATGCAGGCTGAACATGTCTGCCAGAATTCTCTCTTACCTTGTGGCTTCTCATTTCTTCGTGACTACTGAACATCAGCATTAGTTATCAACCTCTGTGCAACAGATCATTCCAAAACTTGGCAGCATGAAACAATACACATTTATCATCTCACACATTTTCTGTAGGATTGGAATTCAGGAGCAACTTAGCTGGGTGGTTCTGGCTCAGAGCTTCTCATGAGGTTGCAGGCCAGATGCTGACCATGACTTCTGTAATCTTTGAAAGCCCGACTGGGGCTGGAGGATCCGTTTACAAGGTGCTTCACAAGCATGGTTGGTCAGTCGGGGCTTGATTTTGGCAGGAGGCCTCAGTTCCTTGCCATGAGTAACTCTTCAAAACAGCTACTTGAATATTTTCATTATGTGGCAGCTGGTTTCTCTCTGAACAAATCATCCAAGAGGGTACAAGGTGGAAGGAGCCTTTTGATTAGCATCAGGAGCCACACACCATCATTTTTGCGATATGTCCTATTGGTTACATATGTTAGCCTTATTCGTTGTGGAAGGGAACTACACAACAGCATGAATACAAGGAGGTAAGGGTCACTGAGAACTGTTTTGGGATCTAGCTAGTACCACTTCATTTTCTTAGGCTATGATAGGATTTCTTTAATCATGGGAGAGCAATGGCTGTTGATAGCTAACACTGGTATCACAGATTACAGTCTAGGGAAAAGAAAGTAACTGTCTCTCAGCATCCAGACATCAAACCTCACAGGTCTCTGATTGGCCCAGTTTTGGGTCCTTTGCCCTCTGGGACAATTCACCATGGTTTCTTAGTTCTGGGGTCGTACTCTTAACACTGGGGTCATGGACAGGGTCTATGGTTGATAGACTCACTTGAGTCATGTAAGTGGGGTGGAGAAGGAGAAAAATGAGTACAGACTTTTGAGGGCAGCTCAGCAGAAGAAAATTACATCTTTATCATTATCATCATACCAAAATCTACATGGGGAGACTTCTGTATGAAAAGAGTCTTGCTTTATAATATGAATCTGGGAATTACCATTGAATTATTAGAGATTGGCACTTCAGGAGGACTCTATAAGCATCAGTAATAAGATATTTGTACATTTTCCTTGTGTTTTCTCATAAAGTGTAAATTTTAAAAAGCTTGTATTAGTAATGTCTAGGTGATTTTATTCACTGAAATACTTCTAATTATAATCTTTATTTTAATTATATTTCTTTAGACTATGCATCAAAACATTTATTCATTAATTATTGTTTTGCAAGTACTACCCATTTTACTCCTGTCTCCTGATTTTTTTGTAAAAACACTTTATCAGCTTAAAGACTTAAAGACAATAGAGAGATGTATAAAATCAAAAGGTTGTATCCTATCATAATATTCTCAAGCTAGATTTAACTCTAAAAGAAGAATGTGTTCTAGGAATACCTCTAAGTGATCACTTTAAGCAAAAGAGTTTTAAAAAGTCCGTATAATACACTATTTAAAAGTATATTTAACTAGACCAATAATAATTATCTAGCCCAATTAACAATATAGAAAACAATTTCTGCCTTACACTCCCTATGTTTATAAAGAAAATAAAGATAACACTGTACTTAATTCACTGTGTTAAACCAACAATTGAAATAACAAATTAATGCCATTTTCATTAAAATTAAACATGTATCTTACAGATGAATAATAAAAGCCATGTAATCTGAGGGGGGAAAACTTTTTTCAATATGTATTTATGTATTTTTCAAGCATTTTTTATACATTTTAAAATTTCACATAATATCCTTTGTACATAGTCATTGTAAAATGGTAGGTCAGGCTATTATTTAAAATAGCTTAAATTATATGCAAACTTACAAGAATGAAAACCTGTCCATGTAGAGAAAGAAAAGGCCCCTCTGTATATCATATTATTTACCATTTCCTATGGGTAGATGCATTTATATGATTGCAACTTCATGAAGAAATACTGAAGAAGCATAATGTAATTCATAGAAATCAGTTTTACATATATATATATACATATTCAATTTTACCTTAATATCAAATTACTCTAGATAATTCTAGAGGTTTTGTTCTATAGCGCTAGATTACTATTGGGTTGTTGGAAAAGTCATGATGCATGTTTGCAACAGATGGCACTAGTTCATTTTTGGAAGTACTAGAGTCATTTGCATCTATGTTATTGCTATGTCATTTGACAGCTGACAGTTCTAGCTTCATTCTAAAAAAAACTGAGTGATTTTGTG
>NW_017731595.1:2519659-2529663 GCF_001890085.2 Hipposideros armiger
TATATATATATATATATATATATATATATATATATATATATATATATATATATATATTCAGTTAATTGAAAAACATGGCGTTGATTAGCACATAGTGATCTTATTTTAATAAATCCCAACTGAATAAATGACTGCAGTGTATGCAGACTTGAAGATGCCAGTTAAAAGTTGCTGCTGGATAAAGCTCCTGAACCAGGAAATGAAAAAAACTCAGTAAAGAGTGGCCTTATATTCTTCCTCATTTGTTATTGAAGATATCATTAGGCTCTGACTGCAAAACCCAATGCCACTTATTGGCTATGCCTCAGTTTTCTTATCTGTGAAATTTGGATTAATTATAGAATCTACCTCATAGGTGATGTTTTAAGGTTTAAATGAATTAATATTTGTACAGTGCTCAACAGTGTATGTCACCTAGCAAATACTGCATAAGTGTTTCTAAATTATTAGTTTTTTTAAAAAACAAATCCTGATATTTTTAAGTGTTAATCATAAAACACCATTTAATTGTGAACACATTTCAAATACGGAATTGGTGCCAAGTATTCTGAATACTTGTTTTGAGGAAGACTGTTTTATGAAGACTGGTGTAGTTCATCGAGTCAGAGCATGATATGAATTAGGACACCGGATTTTAGTTGGAAATTACTGCCATGGGACCAAAAACATATCGACTTCCTATGATCAGCTCCTTCTCCACTTGTATACACGTCTCCCCTGAGACACACATAAGGAGAGCTGGATCAAAATCAAAAGGTTACCTGCTGGTCATCTAATCAGGACAGGGAGAGTGAAATGAACCAAGGGTTGTATGATCTTTATGTATGGACATTAAAGCCTGCGACCTCTCTCAGGACAAAAATGGCCATAACAATGGCCAGTTCTTTTCTGTGGGGATGAGTTTCCCCTATTGTGCTTTAATAGATCCAGGTGGCACTTGCCTCTCTGACTCAGTCACGTGCTTTCCTGGTTGACCAATCCCTTGCAAGTCAATATTTCTTCATATATCTGGTTGCCTTTGTTCAAGTTACTTCAAGTTGCCTTTAAACTGTGCTGTCATGGGAGCATTCTTTCTCTCCACTGTAACTTTGTGAATCTCTTTTCTCATCCATTATGGATTGATTTCAAAGGTTAATCCTTCAGAGACTTTTCTTATTTTCAAGAAGAAGCCTCACTTCCTATCGCCAATGGATATTGAGTAAACTTGCTTAATTAAGTAATCAGAATGTAAACCTAAGTTGAATTTTGAAATACTTAAAAGAATGTAACTGACCAGGAACCTCTCGAGTTATGCCTATTTAGCAAAGTATTATTATTAACATTTGCATAAATATAGACAGCATGGGTTTAGTACAGATCTATTCTTTCATGCCAGTTCCTGCCATTGCCTTGCCTTTGTGTAATGTAGAATTCTCAGGTGAACACATGATGACAGCTAGAGACAATCACCAATAAATTCCCTTTCTTTCCTGGACAGATTTCAGGTACAACACAGCTAGCATTTCCCTTACCAGCCTTCTTTTCCAGGTGGGGCAGGAATTCTTTCCAAAAAAATAAAATTTATATAAATGTTGAAAGGTTTGCTTCATAGTTATATACTTGTGATTGTTTTGAGAAAAAAAGATTGTCACTATGCATGCATTTTGCACATGGAATTGGAGTCTGGCTTGCACTAAGGCTGAGATAAAAGTTGTTTTACTGATAAGCATGATTGATTTAGAAATGAGTATGAGGCTGAAAATACTATATCACAACATTTATCTGCTGTGCCATTTCATTTGGCTTAACTTGTTCCTCTTCGTATTCTATTTCTCTCATAGTTCATTGTTCCTCTACGAGTATACATTTATTTTCTAAAATTTACAATTTTAAAGTTTCCCTAGACTTTTCCATTTTCATTACTGGCACTTTGGATCAGATAAACTAGATCAGTGTGTCACTTGGGAAATTACAGTTATAATCAACCGAAGGTGACAGTAAATAACATTGAATGTACAGCAATATTTTTGCTGATTGCAGCATTTCTGGAAGGAAAGCCACATTTATTTAAAACATTTTAATTTAAACATACCTCAAAAGCTAGAATTGAAAAAGGATTTTTAATAGCCACATAGCATTATCATAAGCTTAAAAATTAGAATTATGAGGAATGACAAATCTATAAAATCTTGGAATGTGAAGGGACTTCATGCTAATCTATGCACTTGCCTGTTTTTGGCTCTTGGGCCATCAAGACTTTGCTTGAGTAGTTTAATCCTAAAAGTTTAATTCTGAGAGGCAGCAATCAAAAACAATAACCTTATCAATTAACACAAATTGCTGAAGATTTCAGATCTGGCACAATTAGAGGAAAATTGAGTATGGAAATGTATGCGAAAATGGTTTATCAACCTTTAAAATCCAAGCAAATACCAGATTAAAAAAAAATTATTCTAAACAAAAAGCACCGTGTTTTACTGAGGGCAATAATGGTAGCATGAACGTGAGTGTAAAATGTGACTTTTCCAGACTGGGCTACATTTTAGCATTAGAAGGGAAAGAGATCATTTGTCCACTTCTCTCATTCTACACATGTGAAAACAAGGGTGAAGGGTTTTCTAAGAAGACGCGCCTGGCAAATGTTAGATTCAGCCTACTTTGATGAGCTTGTTCTTTACACAACTACTGTAGATTGATCATCAGATAGCCTTAAAGTGCTCTTTGAATTCAACAGAGACTTGGAGTTGATATTTAGGTAAAATCCAAGTACTGACAAATTTGAAATTGTGGTTTTGTATCCCACATCTCTTATATGAAACCATAACGTATATAAAAATGGGAGCTTTCTTTTTTCAAATTAACATTTTTCTCAGATTATAAGTAAAATAACAAAAACGTATGTATATTCTTGAAAAAAATATGTATATTGTTGAAAACTGATTTAAAGAAAAAAACTCAAGCTACAAAGAAGGTGAAAAAATCACTACTAGTGCTAATACCCATTATTTTGCTAAATTCCATTTCAATTAAAAAAGCAATATTCAAAGGGAGAATTATAGTTTATTTGCTTACTAAAATTATTTTTTAAAATTAAAATATATTTAGCATTGGTGGAATATAAATATACTTTTATAAGGAATTTTTCATTCTCCGGAGATCAATGCACTTGAAAAGAACAGAATCCATCCTTTACCTTTAGCAGGATTTAATTTTAACTACCCTAGATGAATGAAAACATATTAAAAGCAAAACAAACAAACACAATCCCACCAAGAAACTTCCTTTCTTAATGATAATACTGTGTGTAGCCTAAATTATTCATGTCATAGTTTAAACTCATGTTATTTTCCCTTCATTAATAGAAGTAGACAGAAGTTGAAAACGATGTTTAACTTAATATTTCTTTATATATTTCAAAATTATTAAGTTTTTTTCTAGTCTTCTTTTTGTCCAAGAAAAACATTTTTTTTATAATTTAAATTTATATATCTAGCTTCTAACATCTAATGTTCTTTCACATTTCTTCATAGACCTACTATATTCATACCCATCAAGTCTCTATTTAGAGCTTAAATCTGAATATAATGCATTTAAAAAACATGAGAAAAAACATGAGTATAATGAAATCTTCTACATATTACAAAAAAAAAATCTCGTGTTTGTATAGTTATTTTCTGTCTCAAATTTACCTCACAGCATTACTTATTTATAACAACTGCTGTATTTTAACAAAGTTATTTCAATTCCAAACCCTTTTTACAGGGTCTAGAATTATTGAGTTCTACAAACTTAATGAATGATTTTTAAGCTTATCATTCAGATAATGGAAAAAATATGTTAAATGGTGCTATTGTGAACAATGACTACAGCGTAGTTTCATCCTTTTTTTAATGGGTTTCTGTTTCTCTGTAAGTCAAATTTGATGAAAACATATTAATTGGTGTATCCAGTATAGCAAATACATGTTTATCTTATATGGCAAATCTGAACAGTTTGTGGGTCAGTTATTGAGTGTGTGAAACCAAATCTAGACTCTGAAGGAAAGGGTGTCTGAGTTGATTAGTGATGTCTGCCCTGGATGTCTGTCAGGTGATGTAGATCTTCGTGGGAGGGATGATTTATTTATCCTTCTATCTGTTTTACTTAAACATACTTTATGTATTTGGGGTTAGGGTATAGCTTGGATGTTTTAAGCCATGTAAGACTAAGGCTAAGGTGGTAAGTTGTTGTGGGACTTTTTCTTGGAAAACAGACATTTTCTTGGAAATTTGGTTTAATTCCTAATTTCACTATTAATTAATGCAGAAGAGTTAGGTGGTGGTGTTTAGTTATCTATTGCTGCCTAATGTTATCACGGCAAACTTAATGGCTTAAAACAACACAGATGTATTTTCTTATCGCTTCTGAGCATCGGGAATACAGACGTTGCTTAGCTGGGTCCTCTGGGTCCTCTGCCAGCTTGCAGCTGATGAGGAGAAAGAGAAAAGTTAAACATAAAGTATCATCTGATTGGCTTGTTAAAATGCTCTGACTCAGTTTCAAATCACACAGTGACACACCAGTGATTTTGTGTGGGTTTAACGGTTTTGGAGCAAAATGTCTGTAATCAAAATGGATCATCTGGGAGCAAGGGGTAAATGTGCGTATGAAATACGGAATAAGAAAGCGGATAAAGAGAGGTTGTGGCTGACCTTTTGATTCCTTTAAGCTTCCGGAAGTTACCAAGATATCAGCCAGGACTGTGGTCTCATCTAAGGTTTGAGGAAGGAACCACTTCCTCCTCCTCACTCGTGTGGCTGTTGTTAGCACTCAGCTGTTTATGTCGGCCTCAGTATTTTCCTGGCTGTTGACCAGAGACTCCCCTAAGCTCCTTGCTAAATAGTTTTCTGCACAGGGAAGCTGATAACAGGTTTCTTGGTTTCTCCAAGCTAGCAAGGGAAACAAAGGCTCTCCTCACAAGATGGGCATGACTGCCGTATGTAACACAACCCTATGCATCCCATACATGTGATCACATACATCCCATCCTCTCTGCTATATTCTGTTGGTAGAAGCAAGTTACAGGTTCTGCCTACACTCCAATACAGTGAGCTATGCCAAGGTCTGACTGCCGTGAGGTCGAAATCACAGGGGCCATCTTAGAGTATGTCTGCCCGCAGCTGGAATGCGCATGATTTTCAGGGAGCTTTCTCTTGATATGAGAAAATATTCTCAAGCAGCCTGAAGATACCCTGAATCATTAATAGTATCTGCCCTGCTCCTCTGATACTGATGCAGGTGGTGTGTGGAAGGAAGTATTGGACTAAGAGTAATTATGTAATTCATAAGAATGGTTGTGATAAAACTGGATGAAGGCAGTATCATGAGAAAGTCTACATTATAAAAAGGCTAGACATGGACAGCAGCTAAAATCACCAAAACATGAAAATATATTTTAAGTTGATAGAGCCTATGAAAAGAAAAAGGAAGGAAGGAAAGAAGGGAGGGAGGGAGGGAGGGAGGGAGGAAAGGAAGGAAGGAAGGAAAGAAAGAAAAAAAGAAAGAAAGTGGGAGAAAGAAAGAAAATCCTGGAACTTTAAGCATTATGAATGGAAAGAAATTAGAACTGTTTCTTAAACTAACAATTTAAGCATCTGACTGCTGAATTTGCAAGCCCAAATCTTAATCACAACAAATGCCACACTTTTCCTTAGCATGTAACTGGTTATCAAAAGTCATCCTAAAGTCCCTATAACCTACATTTTCTCTCTTTTCTCACACTCCACAGATATCTAGGATATTTGTTTTTGTGGTGTTCTAGTATCCCAAGAGCCTAAAAGAGTGCTGGACACTGGAGGTGCTTAAAATATATTTGTCAAATCACTTTTCAATGATCTTATTTTCTTTTTTGACATAATTTTTCACCAGATATAAGCCAACACAATCCCTCTCTAATTTAGTAGGTCTCCAGAAGTTTTTTTCTGGGGTAAAACCACTCTTAAATTTTATATAAGCTGTTTTAGATACGAAGTATGATACAGATGAAAGCACAAAGATATTTGATTTGGTGCATCCTCAAGGGAATAAGGTTAATATTTAAAGTAGCCTCATTAAAATAGATATATATGGCCTGAGAACTCAAGAGCATAATCCAGTCTCAACATCCCTGGTAGGATGACAGGTATCCTGGGTGGCATAAATCCAGGGGCCATGTTTTGCCAAGGAGGCCCTGATTCAAGAAGAGAGTCCTAAAATTAAAAAGAAAGAAGAAAGAAAAACAAGTCAAAATATAGAAAAATATTTGCACCTTGTTTGTAAAAATAAAAATAATATAATAATAATAATGCAGTTTATTCATAGGACTTTGAAACTCTGAGGGATAACATTAATTACATTGAATTTTAAGTCATAGCTGACCTATTATTGAATATAGGTTCTAAGTGAAGAAGGACTTTTATAAATGCATCAGAATTGCCTTCATTTTTATTTTTGAGATTAAGCTATGAGCTCTTGTTTGGTCTCAAAGATAGTCTAGCCATGATTTCATGATGAGTCACTTAAAGAATAAGATAGGATTTTCTTTATCTGAGGTCTCAAGATATAAACTCTGATTCTGAGTTTACAGTTTTAAAAGCCTGCTGCTTAAAAAGGGAAAGGAATACATTTAAAAGTTTCATTCTGTATCTCATTCTGCCATGCCCATTTTAACTTTTGTATGTGAATCCATGGATGTCCAGTAAGATTTCTTTCACCTTGTGAAAACCATAATCTTATGAGAGTGACAAATTTAGTTTGATACCATGATATAATAAAAACTAATCCAAGTAACAACCCATTAACCTTGATTTGTCTTATGTAATCTTCTATAATAACATTTTGCCATAATAAAAGAATGCTATTACAATTAAAACATCCTCATGTTTAATGTTCCAAAATGATATTTAAGCCAGGAGACTGTAAAACAATTGCAGCTTATTAATAAAATGCTTACAATAACATATGATGATTGATTTATATTGCCTGCTTTTCTGACTTTCCTCCAATTTATCTTTAATGTTTGATTATTGTAGGACATTTTGGTGAATTTATGTGGCATGCATTANAAAAACTATGGTTCCATCAAATAATAACCCTCATAACCAAGTAAGAAAAAGCTGTCTGTATATATGGAAGAAGGAGGAGGCGTGCACTGTTTGGGAGGAATCAAGAGTTTAATTGGAGGGAAATCTTAGTTTGGTATGGCTGCAAAGTAAGGTAAATGGGCGTAAAAATGGGACAAAAATCCCCCATGCTCCACATATTCACTGCTCCCCTGCTGTCATAGTGTTTTAAGATGTTTATTAAAATATAGCTAACACACAATATTATATTAGTTTTAGGTGTACAACATGGTGGTTAGGCATTTATATAACTTAAGGAGTGTTTTTATTTGTTATAATGTCTTGCTCCCTCAGGGAATGACACATTGAAGTCTGAAGGCTGAAGGCAGGGAGGTCAGTCTCCACTTTTCACAGACCCACCACCCCAAACCCCACCTGTGACAGAGGAGTGATATCCAGCAGGTTGTAACCTCTGCTGGGTACCTGGATTGGTACCTGTGCTGAGTCACTGAATGTGCTGTGGCAGTGGGAGCCCAGAGTAAGGATGGTCAGCAACATTCTCCACCCCAAGATACGACAGAGTGTGTGTCCCCAGCTCTGACCCTGCACCCAGCCTGTGCCCAGCATGGGAGGAGAGGGAAGAATGCAGCCCTTTTCCTGCCAACACAAGCCAGTCACTGCTCCTGGCAGAGGGTGATGGCAGCTGCAATGTGGGGTTCGGGAGGGGGGTTCAGCAGGGCTGAGGACCCTAGCGAGTGGGGAGCGGGCAGCCAAGGACCTGTCCTGAGGAGACACAAAAGTGGCATCTAAGTTGAAGCCCTAAGCCCCTGTTGCATGCTGCATTGTTCTGTTGCAGTTCACTTGCAAACAAACAAACACACAATTCATAGGTAGAATTATTAACAATTTTGTGGCAATGACCATAGAACACCAAACTCTAAAAACGGGGCCCCTCTGAGCTTGAGGCCCCATCTTCCTGCCCCTGTTACATGCCCTTAGATCTGGACCTGCCAACAAGAGACTTCTTTCCAGGATGTGTACATATACTGTGTATATATGTATATCTTTACATTTAACCTTTAAAATTCTCTTCTGAAGTACCTCTGTTGTGAACATGATGCAATAGCAACATTAGGGTTATAAAACTATTGTTCAAGTATACTTAAGAGAGATGAAAATTGTGTGAGTTTTGGTAATTATAACTGAACAGTTGTTAAAAGTTAATGCAGCTTGCCTGGTGCTAGCTCCCCGCCCCCCTCCACCCCCAAAGTGGAGTTGTTTTGTTTTCATATTTACAAGCAAAACATTAATTCATGTGTAAATTTTATATTATTTGACATCCTGAATATGTAATCCACTATTACACCTATCCAGTCTTCCACTTAGGGTTGGCCTCAAAACTATAGGATTTGTGACAAATGTATTATATATATCTAATTCAGGTAAGTTTAATATGTTTTATTAGTGTGAACATAAAGATGGCATATTCTACATTAAAAATACATACATCTTTACATTATAATTATATATGTTAATTAAATATATATATATATATATATATATATATATATATTAAAATTAATTTTAAAATACCAATAACTATGACCTAATAGTTAATACTCACTGGGCAATGAATTATAAAACTGCTTTTAAAAAAGACACTTAAGGCCCCAAATTGCCATGCATACATGAGTAAGGTGCAGAAATATGTATTTTATAAAGAGGAAATTCTACTAATAAACATGTGTAGAAATATCCTACCTCCTAGTAAAATAAAAATATTTATACTATGTGTTATAAATTTCCACTCATTTCACTAACAAAATTAAGGATAAAATATAATACCTAATACTGAAAAAAGTTCAATGAAACTGACATTCTCACACCTTCATTGTAGTGTGAAAATGAGTAAAATAATTTTGAAAGCTCTTAAAAATATAGATGACAAACTTAAGTTGCTCATAATCTTTGAAATAATATTTACATATCTGAGTCTGTAATTTAAAGAAATTATCCAGAATAGATGAAAAATAATGTAAATGTCTAGATGTTTACTCCAGGCTTATTTATATAAGAGAAAAAAAATTGAAAAAAACTTTAATATGTAATAGAATACTCCACTCATTCCCAAATGTACATGGAGTAATAGATTATGGAAATAATACAACTTTGTGATAAAAAGTGTTCTATGGTCAAATAAATTAGGAAAATTATCTGTACTGTTTGCTTCATTTGTAAAGTCACAAGAAAAATCTCTATATTAAATATTCTAAGATTTATGTTTTGCACAAAAGAATTCTACCTAACTTGTTTAACCCAGATTTTCCCAAACTAGTTTGTCCTGCAACCTCATATTTCCCATGTAATAAATGTTAATACCTTATATAATGAATTTTGGAAGAAACAGTCTTAGAAGAATTGTGCTAAGATTTTAATGCTTTTCTTGATTTCAAAATTGGTGTGATTGTATTACTTTATAATCTTTAAACTACTTAAAAATAGAAGAATGCATAAGAAAAAAATGACTAAAACTGAGATTACTACCCTAAAAACATTCATAATCTATTGGAGAGAGAAAGCCATTTCTAATTAATAAAAGCTACATTGTGAAAAGGTTATGTTAGCTTTACAATGAACTTCTAACTTAGCAAAATGATAGGATAATTCATTTCTGCCTGGAGATGAAATGTTGGAAGAAAGACTTAAGTAAAGTAAGGGACTTCCTCAAACTGGTTGAGATATGAACTATCCATTAAGAGGAATTATTAATTTTCTAATGACTAAAATTTAATTTGTGCTAACTAATAATTTCCTGCAAATATAGAGTGATAGAGTTATTCATGCCTTATCTGAAATTAAACACTATATGGAAATATAAACAGTAGAATCATAATGAAAAAAAAAATTGAGCTTTCGTATTAAATAGGCCTATGTCTAAAACCCAAT
>NW_017731595.1:2531328-2532400 GCF_001890085.2 Hipposideros armiger
ATTAGGTATTGTTGTCAACTACTAGCCCTCTTTTGGATACTTTCATTTTTTATTAAAGTTTTTTTATTAATGGTTGTTGGAGTTGTGATAGAGTTGAAATACTAAACAAAAACTGAAGTTTATGAATTCTTACGTGGAGATCCGTTGGATAACACAGTGTGTGTGTGTGTGTGTGTGTGTGTGTGTGTGTGTGTGTGTGTGTAAATAGCTCGTTCATCTTGATTGGAACAGATTTTAAATAGACACAAGGACTCAGCTGAGATGTGGTAGATATTTTGTTGGTAAGTTGGTAGATTAGTTATTTAGTATGCAAAGTTGAATTAGAGAAAACGACTTGGAACCATGGTCTGTATTAGATTTCTCACCCTTTCCTTCCTGAATTGCATTTACCTCTCCCAGTCACAGGACAGCTGGAGAATTTCAGCCCTTTCATTCAGAGATGTGAAGCCTTTACGGTTTAAGTTCATATGTGGCAACTGAGAAGACAAGAGAATATAATTTAGGCTGATTTTGAAACACACAGTCAAGAAGGGGGGCTACACATATGGCAGGGGTCCTTTTCCTCACCCTCCAAAATGAACAAGGGACAAAGGAAAGATGAGAAGCTGCTTTCTTTAGTTTTTATTCTAGAATACTGCAAGTTTACAAGTTTATAAAATAAATTCGTTTTATGGATCAAGGAGGGATATAGAGTGTGGGCCCTGCCCTATTCCCCAACTTTTTCTTTTTTTTTAATTGTGCTAAATTTTATTTTAGAATAGTTTTAGATTTCCAGAAAAGTTGCTAAGTTAGTCGAGTTCCCATATACCTCACCCATCCAGTTTCCTCTACTGTTGACAGATTAGTGTGGTGTATTTGTCACCATTAATGGACAAATAATATATTATTAGATTCCATTGTTTTGTGTGTTGTTGTTTTTTTGTCCACCCAGTGTTCTTGTACCCAGGGTTCCACAACCCCATGCAGGGTATCACATTTCATTTAGTTTTGATATTTCTGTGTTTTTTGTTGTTGTTTTTTTTCCTTTTAATTAAAGTTTATTGGGGTGACAACTGTTAGCAACATTACATAG
>NW_017731595.1:2535165-2540988 GCF_001890085.2 Hipposideros armiger
TATAATGGCAAGTCACATCAAAAGAGATTAAAGCAACTGAGCAATGGCATCCTGAAAAACGACAATGGTAAGCTTTTCTAAAAATATATTCTTAACTTTGCATCATCGACTTAAGTTATCTGTGTACCTGCCGATGTGAAGGTAAGAGAATGGATTAATCTCTATTTTTTAAAAACCTGGGGGGAAAAAACATTAGATAAAACCTTTATTAGCAAAGTACATTAGACTAAATAATTTCCCTCAGCTTTGGGAAGAGAGGAGAAATTTTGTTTGTTGTGTATACCTGATAGTATTAAGATTGTGATCATGACCCACTAGGACATTTGTTATCATTTGAAAAAGTGGACATTAGAGTTCCTTGACATTTACCTTTAATGCAGTTATTTGGAAATGGATATCCTTGTACATTTTATATAAAACAATGTGTTCTTTTGTTTGTTTTATGTGTTAAACAAAAACTTTCACGACCAAAAGCTTTTCTGAAAGAAAGGGTTGGTTGAACCAAAATGCTAGCCAGGAAAAGACCAACTCTTGGGACCTATAGTCTGAACCACCAGCAGCAGGGCTCGGTGGGAAAGACAGACATGCTTGTTGTCCTGGAGTTGATGGGCTCATTATGGAAAGAGTTTGAGGAAGACAGATGTAAGTTGTTTTCATAGAATTTACTTTGGCGATAGATAAAGGGGTGGGAGAAGGTGACGAGGGGCTGGTTCTGTGATAGGTGCATAGGCCATAAGAAAGAAATACCTGCTCCTTTCTATGAGTGGTGGGCAGCAGTCTGAAAAATTCATGTGTAAGTGAGCAGCAGAGGTGTCTGTGGTCAGTGGCGCCTGATGGTTGGTGGCTCCTGACTCTTCTCTTTAGATAATCAGGGAAATAGCCACCTGGAAGGTAATTCAAAATTCCAACATACATTCAGGAATGTAAGCAGTCTTGTGTTGGTTTTGCCCTGTAGTTGTTAACTGATTAATTAACCTCTCTTGCCTCTTCCTTCCATCCTCTGGCTTGCTGTAACTTAACTTGGGACATCTCAGAATTTTCTCCTTGTCATATGCATGTTAGGGGTTTCAACTGACTAGTAAGATGGCAACCAATTTGAAAAAAATACATACCCTTTTAAGTTGTGTTTTAGCCAACAAAATAGGATCTGCTAATACATACAGATGATGTAAATGTGCTAGTGAAAATTCATGATTGTTTTAAATCACTTCAGACTTCTATTTTAAAGTATATGTTGAATTTAGCAGCAAACAGATTAAAAAATAGCACAAAAATACTTTTGAAAACAAATGGAAGGTTATTAGAAAAAGCATGGGGAGGTGAGGGAGAAGAGGGTGGGTTCCTTCATCTGGGCCTTTGGAGAGTTAAAACAGTAGCAACTACTAAGAGTTACAATATTGTATTCTGTTTGGATGTTTCATATTTAGTAAATAAGATATGGTTTATCAAAATGTTAATGACATTTAAAAATGATACTGAATTTTGATCTGTTCAAATATTTTACATCATGAAGATTTTTAAATGTAATTTTGTAGTTTTCTTCAAGGCTACCGAGTCATGAGAAGAAAATAAAAAAGTACATTTTTAAAATGGAAATTATTTCTACCTTGCTTTGTGATTTTTAGCATTAAGCTAGAATATTCTAGTAGGAGAAACTCCATATTTCTCTTCTATTGTATGGCAGGTAGTTAATTGTGGATGTTATTGGTCAGAGATGTAAAAATAAAAATAGCCATTGGAAAGCAATTGAGAACTATTAAATTCTATAGACATAAGATGAATTAGTAAGTCAAATGTAATTATTAAGTCATGTTTAAACATATATATGTTTCAGAGCCTGTAATTTTGAACTTCTTAAGGGAAACCTATTCCTTATCATTGATATTTAGGTAAAATTGTCTTAAGCACAACATTATTCAATTTCAAGTTCTTTTTCTTTAAGTTTATGTTATAGGAGATCATAGTGTCAACTTTGGTGTTTTATATATTGACAAACCCCTTTTGGAGAAGTCATGGATGGTATCATAGGAAGAAATCAGGACAAAAGGCATGCCTAATTTAGAAACTCAACTCAGAGCTATTCCCAGACCAAATTTAGAATGAACACCAACTTGCAAACTATAATTGGGGAATGAGTATCCTCAAATCAAATGTCTTAAAATAATTACATCAATGCACTTATTATGGACTAGCATTGTACTAAAGGCTTTATGTACATTTTCTTCTTATTTTTTGTTTTTTACAACCACAGAAATGTTGCCATTATCTTCCTCTTATAAATGTCAACATTGAGGATAACATTGATTGACTAGTGGGCTGAAGGTCACACAGCTATGAACAGGTCAAACTAGCAAACTCAGGTCTAATTCATTTCAATACCTGCACTTCTAAATTATACTGTCTCTCCAAAATGAATAGTCTGCAGAAACTGTGCCTTTCTATATTCAAGGAGAGAAATCATGTGAAGAGCAACTAAGAAATAAAATTCAATCACATTCCCAACAATACACCAATCAATATGGTGCATAGCAAAATTTCATTGCTACTTTTTCTACCCATATTATTTTTTTCCAAGGCTCTTTTTAGTAAGTCATTAAAAACAATCGTGAAATAATGAGAGCACTTGGGTTAGGTCATATTAGTTTGACCTGAAATTATAGTTCAGAGGAGCCCTTACCTTTACAGGTGGATCTAACTACAGGCAATTAACCTCAACATTGAGTTAATACTTCACTTTAATATAGAAACATTATTTCTTTTACATATACCCCATCTCCCCACTCTAAAAGTGTACCTTTTCAGGTGTGTTGAGAATAAGAAAGGAGACCGATTTTAAGCCTTATATATGTATTAATGATAATTCTTTTAACTACACAGAGACCAAGCTAAAAGCAGGAATTCCCAAGAATAAAGGATCCTATAAAGTCTTAGTCAAGAAAATTATCATTTTTAGTTTATTGAGAGAAAGATATGTGAATTATTTTATTCTTCTTGAACATGCACCCTTGCCAAAATGACTGCTGTGAATTTCTTCCATCTTCAGAAAATCTTCACCTCAATTTAGATTTCAAATAGGAAGTAATTAAATATAGCAATTTTGAGGAAGGAATATAAGAATAGAGATGTTTACCTGAATTCATCCAACTTTGTTCGTAAATTGTTTATTTAAGGAAGCAAATAAAATAAATAATAAACATGGAGCACATTTTTATTATTCACGTAGGAATGGAAAAATATAATATTTCTGTCTTGAATGAATGTAGAACATTCATTTTTATATTGGGTTGTCGGAAAAGTCATGATGCATGTTTGCAACAGATGGCACTAGTTCATTTTTGGAAGTACTAGAGTCATTTGCATCTATGTTATTGCTATGTCATTTGAAGGCTGACAGTTTTAGCTTCATTCTAAAAAAAANTGTGTGTGTGTGTGTGCCACTAAAGCTGAATATTGTGTATATGACTATGCATATATTATATATTTACAAAATTACAGTAATGCTATTTTTATGCCCAGTGTTATGGGAATCTCCAGATACTGTGGTTTTAATTTTAAATTCATACTGCACTCTAGTGGGGAATAAGATCAATGCAAAATTGTTCTTATGTTGGTACTTTATAGCACTAATTATGCACTATTTATAATTTTAGAAGTGAAGAATGCTGTGATGTATAATTTCTTCAAAGGTGAAATGGTATAAACATAAGTAATATATTATTTATATAATATATATTTAATATTTGACCATTACAGTACAGTGTTATTTTGTCTCTAAATTGGTTATAAAGATAGAAAAAAAGCTAACTACTGAAATAGTTTATTTGATTTTGCACAGCATATTTGAAATATATATAACTATGTATGTTATAAGGTGTGATCAAAACATAAGGCGAATGTTTAAATAAAAAAAATTATTACAGTAAAAAACACATTGCCATTAATCCCCCTCAAAAGACTCCCCCTCTCTTCAAACAAGTTATCCCATCATTTTTGCCACTTTCTGAAACAGTTCTGGAAGTTGCCTTTATGAGTGAATTTATTTCATCTTCCATCATGACATACCCCATGTCATACTCATACATTGCTTCTGGTTTGGTAATTTCTGTCCAATAAAAACATTACAGTGTGTCCTCATCCACCTTATTCACTGGATCTGGCACCGTGTAACTTCTTGCTCTTCCCCAAAGTCAAAATGACCATGAAAGGTAAACGTTTCTAATCAATTCAGGACATTGAGGCAGCCATGACGGTGCAACTAAAGACGCTCATGAAAGAGGACTTCCAGAACTGCTTCAGAAAGTGGCAAGAACGATGGGATAAGTGTGTTTGAAATGAAGAGGTGTATTTTGAGAGGGATTATGGCAATGTGTCTTTTACTGTAATTGTTTTTTATTTAAACATTCACCATATTTTTTTATCACACCTCATACATACAGATGTAAGTTATACCAATGTAATTTCAAATATCAGGAAATGTTGAATAAAGTTAAACCCTTATTTTTTTCTACCAAGGGGATGAAAGAATGACCAACTTTTCTCTACAAATTTCAAGAATGGGCACTAGATTTTTAAATATTTGCTTGTAATGTTTTAATAAATGATCTTAATTTTATGAAGCGATTTTATTTAAATTCTGCACAGGCACCTTTGACAATGTCTTTGTCAACACTAGAAACAACTTGAATACCTAAATGGATTTTTTTTCCATTTTTTTCTAATTTATTTCAAATTAAATGGATGCTTTTAAAGTTTATTTATAATGTTATCTCTGGAAATTTTATTGCAAGTAACCAGTATCCAATCACATAATGGTAATTTAATTTATTTTTTTTACCTATTTCATTATACAAATGTTTATTTGTGTTTCCATGACCTTTTATTGATTTTTAAGATGATGTTGAAAAGGTTTTCTTTTTTGCAAAATGACATCTTACGTTGCAGTTGTGAATCATATTCTCATAAATAATCACTATGTCTTTGTTATATTTTTTTACCTTCTTTCAAAGTGAGCCAGTCAAGAAAAGTTATGTATGAAATATAAGAATTTGTGTAGATTATATAAAGTATAACTTTCCTATATGAAATAGTCTACGTCTGAAATAGTCTAAATTAATGTGTCCTCCCCAAACAGTACATTTTAAAATTAATAAAGCAATTGAGAAAGCTCTTAATAACATCATAGACTATAGGACATTTAACATCAGTAGATTGCCCTTTCAGAGAGAATTTTTGAGGACACACTTTGTCTTATCTTTGGGCAATATTTAGACCTTTATTTTCACTTTCTAAAATAAATTGATTTTGAAAGAAATTGCAAAAATTAATTACCTGCAATCTCTGTATAAATACGATTAAAACTAAGAGACGTAAAACATTATCAAAGAACATGTGATTTATATATTTTTTTCACTAAGTAGCTGGTTGTCAGTCACCATCAATTTTCAACTGTATCATCCTAAAATAACTCCAGTTAAAATTTTTCTTCTTGGTGAAAAATGATTGCTAGATACAGTTTCAAACCAACATTTTGAAAGTATTGGTTTTTTCCACCGTTTATGAGAACAAGTCTGTGCTAAATGTGTTCTAGACTTAGAAGTCCCTGTCTACTTCATTTAAAAAATATATTCTGGTGGAAGAAGCCACTGCCAAAACAAGAATATTTATTTTAGCATACTTATATCATTTATAGTTGTATGATTTTGTAGGTAATTTTTAAAGCTTTTAAAAGTAAGGTTTATTGTGCTCAAAACTGCACATTAGCAGGTGCCATCTACTGTCATTTCATTTTTAAATTTTTAATATTAGTTTCATGTGTACTATATA
>NW_017731595.1:2542508-2544979 GCF_001890085.2 Hipposideros armiger
ACAATTCTGTAATGCATCATCTATATATCACATTGTGTGTTCACCCAGAGTCAGTTCTCCTTCCATCACCATATATTTGACCCCCTTTACCCTCTTATACCACCCTCCACCCCCCGTACCCTCTGTAACCACTAAACTATTGTCTGTGTCTATGAGTTTTTGTTTCTTCATTTGATCTTTCTTTAGGCTTCCCTGGGCTGAGATAATTTCTTAGACTTCCTTTGTTTTTTGATAACCTTGACAGTTTTCAGGAATAATGGTCAGGTATGAGTATTTTGTATAATGTCCCTCATTTTTGGGTTTGTGTGATGTTTTTTCCCATGATTTGACTTGGGTTATATGAGGTAGCTTGCCATACTCCACCCATGATATCAAGGATACATCTATCAACATGACTTATCACTACTGTTAGCCTTGATTAAATGGATGAGGTTGTGTTTTCAGGTTTCTCCACTGTGGAGTGACTTTTTTGCTCTTTCCTTACTGTAGTGTTTGGAAGAAAGTCACCAAGTATAGCCTTACACTTAAGGGGTAGAGAGTTATGCTCCATCCCTCCTTGAGAGTGCATATCTATTTACAATATTTGAAATACTTCTATTTGGTAGGTTTTTATCTTCTTCCCCATTTCTTATATCAGTATGTATCTATTGATATTTATCTTATACTTTGGGTTATAATTCAATAATATGTTATTTAGGTTGTGTTCCAGTTTTGGCCATTGGAAACTTCTTCATTTGCCTTTTGTATCTATTCACCAACTTTTGATTATTAATCAGTTGGGCTATATCAATATTAGGGTCCATCAGGGGTATGGCCTGTTACCCTGGGGGGGGTGTGGGAAGAGAAGATCAGCAGTTTTCAAGGCAGTGTTGATACCAAAAGCTGGTTGTTTGGCACAAGTACTGACATTTCAGCTTTTATTTCAGAGGGCCTTCAAGTGGGTCAAAATAATGGACTATCAACCTCAAGAACCAAGTTGCCTCCCAGGGAAATTACTATTTACAGTTTTATTTTACTCAAATTATGCTTAGAATTATATAATTTTCCCGACCTACTTTTATTGGCTATACGATATCATAGTGATTAAATATATCATCATTTACTTAATCTTTTTCATTACTTAATGATGTTTGAGATGAAAGACTAAAACTACAAATGAGCTCTAGAAACAAGCTTTGAAACATTCTGAATATAACCTGGAGTATGTACTGAAATTTATTTATTTATATAAAATAAGAAAAGCACATATGTTTATATATTTTTCTCTAAAATGATGTAATAATTTTACAAAGATTACAAATTGCAATATGACCATTTACATTGTGTATTTAACACTATTCTAATAGGGGCTACCTGAATATGAAAGATAAAGTTAGCCTTTCAAATAAATTAGTCCACAAAAAAGCATGGATTATGTACTTAAACATATTTTACTCCTTTTAGAAATTGAATAGTGCTCTGGATAACTTTTAAGCAATTTGATTATTAAGTGTTTAGGTTAAGTTCAGTAGTTAGACTTTTTGAAAAACAGTTGCTAGCAAACCAGTTATTGCTCATTGTTAACATTATTTGGACATGTGTTATCTGTCTGATGCCAAAGCCCGTCCTCCTCCCTTCATTATCAGTAAGTTGTACAATGGCAAGGACCGTCCTTGTCTTGCTCCTTAGTTTGTCTCCATCGCCATAAAAGTGCCTGCCACTCAGTAGGTGATTCATAAGTGCACATTAAAGTAATAATTGCTTCCCTCGATCAATATTTCCAAAGGCTACAAACTAAATCCTGAAAGAACCTGGAAAATTGGAATGAAGAAATTATATCTGGATAATAAAAGTTCTGCAGAGTGTTGTGCAGTGAAAATACAGAAACATTTTAGGAAGGAGCCATTATTATTTTATGTGATTTGTGAATGGATAGTAAATTATATATTTCAATAGTTAATTATTACCATCTCGAGGCCAGAGGTGCTGGAATGATCATTTTTCCCTTCCTTTAATATTTGAGTATACAAAGCTTGTATTTATCCAAAACATGACCTATGCCAATATAATTCATAGATCTGTTACACATTTTTGCACCGTGATTCTGAGGCTGCCTGGGGTATTCAGAACCTCTTTTATGCTTCTGATATAAAGTTTTAAGTGTTAAGACAGTTTTAGCATGTTTGTATGGGTAGGGTATGCCCATCCAGATGTGACTTGACTTAACTGCAAGGAATATAAAACTAAAAGGATTTTATTTGGTTGAATCAAAAGGAAAATACAGAATACATGAATAAATGCTAGCAAAAAAGTTGATTAAAAACTTGGGATTTGGAGATGAATAAAACTGAATGCTGATCCCAACTATACCATTTATTAGCTGTAGGACATTAAGCAAGTTACTTAACCACTCTAAACCTTAGTTTCCTCAAATATGAAACAGGAAAAACCTAACCTATTGTTATGATGATTGAATGAGGTAATGTGTGTTA
>NW_017731595.1:2545811-2550571 GCF_001890085.2 Hipposideros armiger
TTTTTCTCTTTATTATTTAAATATTTTAGTCAGGAGTGTCTAAGTTTGAGACAATAAATTAGAATAGTGTCAAAGAAACCTAACACATCTTAGAGATACTCAATAAATATTAATTTATGGTTATAATCCTGTCAAGCACATTTTATTTACTCAACTTTTCAAGGACCACACTTGCCAACATGATTATTAAAAGTGTCCCAATGATTGTAGTTTCTGCTATCAGGTTTTTAATCTTACTTGCATAAAATATTTTTTCTTCTAAAATATAATTTCCTCAAGAAATTTCTTTAGTCCCAACTACATCTTAATAATGTATAATATTGTCACAAATATGAGCATTGGGGTCTATTTTAATTCTATTGTATTTCTGAGATGGAAATAAAAAATAAAAGAGAAAGCTCTGCAGCCCATGTGCCTTGTCCTGAAATAATCTTTTTACAAAACTATCAATAATATTGCCATTGTCCATCACATAATGAGATTGACTTATTCAGTGATGCTTACAAATTTGTCTTTTCTCATTGTACTGTTTAATGACTGCCTTTATTAACTTAATATAAAAGCCTACCACCAAATATTATATGCTATAACATTAATTTATTTGAGGTTATCATTAAATTTTGTACACCCAACAACATATTTATTTTAGCATCATTGGAAAAGAAATCTTCTTTGTTTCCTATAGCAGCATGGTGTTAGGATCCAGCAATTGAAGGATTTTCAAATTGAAAGCAGAATAAAGATATCTAAACTATTCCTGAGTTATTTACTATTATGAGCAATGCTGATATTTGCTTATCATATGTGATTTTGGGACGTGTTAAAATGAAAAGAAGGGGGACAGATATAAGACAGAGCTGGAAGTGAGACAAGAAGTCCCATAGAGGTAAGATTTGTAGAAACATCAAGACCTGAAGGAGTTTCTTGGATTATACTTCATAGGATTATATTTAGGATTCTGGGATAACTCTAGTTTGTCTGGTGAGTTTGTGCCAAATAAAGAGATCAGACAAAGAGAACTTAGATTGCACACTAGAGCATTCTTCAGTTTCTTTCTCATGGAGAGGAGAGGCTCAGATAATCCTCTATAACCCTACATGTGAACCCTACGCAGTTGAGTTGAGGCTGTGTGGTCTGGCATGGTGGAGGGGCAAGGAAAGCCTACATCCTAGACTTGGGCTTGGTTCAGTGTTATAACAGGGAAGCAGAGTGGGTTGGAGCATCAACAGGAATCAATATAAGGTCAGTTAGCAGGCAGGTCTCCTGGGTCTTGATCAGATGGAAATGAAATGAGCTTCAGTTGTAGCAACATGACTTCAGCAGCAGACATTACCAAATATCCTCTGATGAGTATCCAGCCTACCACGCCCCAGCAGACATCAACCAACATATTCTCAAGGACCAGCATTGTGAGGCCAAGGATCACCCTTACTCCCAATTTGTTCACATTAGACTGGCTCCAGATACCAAAAGCTTTCTTGAACAGGAGCAGGGGACACATATTAAGCTGAAAGAATAAATATTAAAACTAAAAGTGACTGAATTATTCAACATAATTCAACTGAATTATTGAATCAACACAGAGAGAGAGCTACCATGATTAGCACATTTAGATATTAATTTACAACTCTGCCATGTGCCCCACATGGTGTGGAGGTAAAAGTTACTCAGACGTTCCTGTTAATATGTAGTTGAGGATTCTGACTGTGAGCAGGACCAGCCACATAATTTTCAGAGCTCNTAAAATAGTGAGGAATTTCTGGAAGACATCAAGAAAATGGGATGAAAATGAGGTAAAACACAGAATCTAAGTACAAATAAGGAAACCCATAGAGGTAGAACATAAGGGCCCTATAACTTAGGTTTCTACCAAAACTTCTGAATTAATCTGAAATAGCCTTAAAGGTGGGGCTCACTGTTCAAGGAACACTGATGAATTACTCATGTCGGTTTTCAGTTAGATGTGAGACATACCTGACCTGCCCAACCTAATATTGGAAAATGAAGAGCAAATGAGTCTGGGGACTAATGAGCCAGAAAGGTCAGAGTGAATGCCCTGTTGTGGTCAAAGATAAGAGAGTGTAGAGGGAACAGAATGTGTAATACAGATTTTTAATATGTTACCTTTGTAATGTGTGCCTTTAATTCTCTCTTACACCTTACCTATGGAATCTTCAGGAAAGACAACTGTGCTCACTGGCATTTTTAGGTAAAATTCGATTTCTTCTTGGGGCACTGAAGTGGGTACCAAGACTACCCAGGCTGAGGTAGATATGTGCATGACGTAGCTAAGCAAAAAGACCAAAGATGGATTCCAGCTCCCATTTGCAACTACTTGCATCAGGCATACTGTTGAAATCAAAGATATGAGTAAGATACATTTACTGCTCTTGCTTAAAATTTGCCAACATTGAGAGGAGAGCATGACCATAAATTTGAATTCAAGGTTGTACTTTGAGAGAAAAACATGATGAAAAAATAACATGATTTTACTTCAAGATTTTATGTCAGTGACTCAAGAGAAGTATAGAATTACAGAGGATTGTGTTAACTAATTATGAGTACGAGGTAAAAAGGCTGTGGTTTCAAAAGAAGAATAAAAGCAAAATTAATGTGAGAACACTTAACTTCCTCAACATATATTAAACAAACACTAGTGTATGCAATAGTAATTCTGATGAATAATTCATATTCCCCAATTCCAAAGAAGATCACGTATAATCTTCTAACAAAGACCATTGGTGCAAAAGATGTAACTAGCAAGAGGAACAAAATAGGGAATACAGCCTGAATGGGGAATTTACATGGTTCTTGATTAGAGCCCTGTCTGTATGCTGCCCGGTTGCTTTTACATTAGTTTAGAATAATGTGGTTGATGTTAAGCAAAAATTGCATGGAAGAAAAGCTGATTGGAAGGCAACGAAGATGATAACTTGACCTGTGTACATATTCAATTTGTACTATACTAAGACGCGGCTTTATCCTCACTGTTAGAATAGCTATGCCTGAGGGAGTTATAAAACAGCCAAAAGAAAGAANGTTCAATTCAGATGAGGCTTTAAATCAGTACCTTGTTCATTTTTTCACAAATAAAGACAGGTCCTTCTATAAACGAGGAATTATGAAGCTCACTGAAAAATGGTAAAAGGTTATCGAACAAAATGGGCAATATATCATTGATTGATCTTTGCTCTTTAAATAAATAAATGACCTTTGAAAAACATAGACAAAATACGTCATGACTTTTACAACAACCCAATAGTTACATGTCTAGATGCATATCCTAATATGCATTACAAACAACAAGAATGACCAAAGCAGACATTGCCATATCTAAAATATAGTTACTGTAGTTCTGAGCAAAATATGTCATTTCTCATGTCATCTCACTTATTAGAGGAAATGATCATCTGATGGTCACAGTGAAAAATACATATTATGTGCACTAATTAATTAGGAGGCCATTGTTCTCACAGATAAGGCTTAACTTCAATTTCTGACAGCACTGCACTCTTCACAGAAGTCAAGTTACATGGAAAACAAGCTCTCCACCTGAGTACATGCAAAACAGAACCTCCAAGGCCCCTCCTGCTGAGTGGGGAATGCTCCTCCCTAATCTTTGTCCTCAGGCAAAGGGAGCAACCTCTCCTGAATTTTACAGTTAATACAGTTTTTTCCTCTCTTAAAATGTGTATACATTTTTAGCACCCTCTGTATATTCTCTATTATTCCAGAAATACATTTATTTTTGTTAGCACACTTTTCAAGTAAAAGGTAAGATAAAAAGTGGCAGAAGGATATTGTATAATTGACAGTTTCTTAAATGTATAGATTCTATCATATTCTAGAGATACCATGTCACCTTCTCATGAAAACAATAAAGTAAAGAAATTGAAATACTATCTGCATGGCTTCCTAACTTTCTCTTTGAATANCATTTACTTTGTTCTAGGTATTATTCTAATAACTATGCATATTTATGTAATCATATTTTTATGAATTGAATAGTTAATAATATCCATTATATAGACTAGTAAACCGAGACAAGGAAACACATTTTGCCCAAGGTGACCTAGCTAGAGAGGGGTGGAGTCAGACCCTGAACCATGGCAAGCTGGCTCCAGAGTCCATAGTCATATTCACGATGCTACGTCACCTCTCACACCAGACAACTACTAGGATGGTCCCAGAGTTCAGAAGCCAAAGGAGGAGAGAGTTCCAGAAAAAGGTAGTGGTTACTAGTGAGTGTTGAAGGCGTTTTTTCAGAGAGGTCTCTATTGGAGACCTGGACATAGTAAAATGACAGGTTATCTTTGAGAACTTAACTCAATGAAGTGGGGGAAAGCAGAATCAGATTTTGAGATCTTAAGGCAGTGTTAGTCTAATTGTTGGTCTTTAGACCACCAGTTTCAGAATCACTCTGAGTGCTTTTAAAATTCAGATTCCCTAGGTATACATTCCAAGCTCCTTTAATTGGAATTCTCCAGAAATATTTAGTTAGAAGAAATAGAAAACTCAGTAAGGGGAAAGGGACAATCGATAGAAATGGGATGGATATGGCCTAATTTACGTATTTTATTCCCCACAAAAACTCTGCTCTACAGGCCTTTTAGTGACTATCTGTTTTTATATTAACATGTGCTGCAGAAAGACTAATTGCAAGCTTACAAGGCTAATTAAAGTGTTTTCTTCTCGTTCTATTTTCAGTGATGTTTTAGGGACTCTCACAGATCTACAAATCTTGAAACCAAATGGCTGTC
>NW_017731595.1:2554051-2554925 GCF_001890085.2 Hipposideros armiger
CTTTGTTTTAAGCCACCAAATGGGTCGTAATTTGTTATAGCAACAATAGGACTCAGATGCAAAGGTATCCTCTTCCTTAGTGCTTATTTGACCTTAGCAATGTGACAGCTTAAGAAAGTATAAAACCCAGCAGTAATGGTAATATATAGAAACAACAGAATAGTTTATTACTGTAACAGTGATGGATAATCACTTTTAATTCTAGTGCAAGACGAAGTATTAAAAATAACTATACATTTTGTTAGTAAATACACAATATAAATAGATGTAAATTGAGAATCATTGTTTTTCCTTGAGTGCTTCCAGAATGGTTGATTTTTAGTCCCTATGAGATAAGCCTTCCCAGGAGGCTTAATATTCAGTCAGATTGTCTCTTAAGGTACCCACCCACATATGCATTTTATGTTTGATCAGATAGTCTAGATTTTCATGAGTATAGTTCAGATTAAGCTGAAGCCTCCGCTTATTATACTTCTTTAAATTTTATTCTGGATACTCCTATTAGAATATTAAATATATTTAAAAAACTATTATGTGAGTTCTCAGCAACCTTGTCAAGTTTTAACCACTGCCCCAATCCTTCTGTAATTTAATGTGTTAACAGACTAATTGTGTTAGTGGCCTGAAGGAAGAAACTTAAAATATTTATCTCTTACTTAATACTCAATGCAATGCATATGTCTTCTATGTAAAGAATTCCTGTTTTGAACCTAGGAGAGAAGAAAAGTAAGCATGAATTCTCACCATGAATTATTCATCTAAGAAAACACTTTTTGCCTATTTTCATATTTCTGGGAATGTTATTCCAAGTATCTAATACTTGATTTCTTTAGGTAAAATTTGGTATAAACACAGCTCTTAAAAGCTGAGGAAT
>NW_017731595.1:2557015-2557771 GCF_001890085.2 Hipposideros armiger
GCTAGGACTAGCCAGAAAAGAAATTAGAAAGAGGGTGAAGAACAAAATAGCCTGCATCTGAGATGTGGGCAGATAGTTGAATTGACAGACATTTGTATCCGAAGCCTCTACATAAGTGGTTCTAGTCAGCATCACCTGAGTACTTAGTAAAACACCATTTTGGGGGGCCTATCGCAAATTTATTGAGTCAGAAACTTTCGGGTAGGCTGAGCAATCTATGGATCAGATACTTCTGTTGCTGGCTCAGGTTTTTTACTTACTGCCCTATGTAACAAATACAATCTCAGAAGCAAAAATTTTACAATTATGAAAGGTAATTCATATAATGTGTTTAGTGCAAGCATGCAGTTAACCTTCAATAAAATAAGTGTTGGCTATAATTATGGTTATCTCTGTTCAGTGCTGGAAAAGCAAAGCTTGGGAAATTAACACATATATAGATATAGACTTTTAGAACTCATAGCATCCTTTAAAAAAATTGTTCAGGGACCTCCAACACTTTGACCTGCATACAAGTTACATGGGAATCAAAAATGCAGATTCTGATTCAGATAAGTCTGGGAAAGGGCCTGATGATTCAACATTTCTAGTCAGATTCTAGGTGATGCCATCACTTCTAGTCCAGGGACCCCAATTTGAATAGCAAGGATCTGGCCACGCCCACTTTTACTTCCACTTGACAGTTGTTTGCAGCCCCTAAAGCAATCTGAAAAAGAAGTTTGAGTGCTCATAAGAAAGCCAAAGGATAGAAGGTAG
>NW_017731595.1:2559291-2560839 GCF_001890085.2 Hipposideros armiger
TTTTAAGGAAAATAGGTATGGGGATAAAAACAAACAAAGGAAAAGCAGAAGCTGAATTTGAAATGAAACCGACAGAATCAAATTCATTATACATATAAACTCCTAATTAAAAAAAAAGCTAGTAGAAACAAAACTAGTAAAAACTTCTAATATAAAATAAAAGTTTTGTTTAGTAAAAAATATCCTAAAAAACACCCAAAACACATAGTATGAAAACAAAACAATGAACAACAAAAAAAAACCCAGAATAATACTGTGGGTTAAACATTATAACCCCAAAAAGAGACCTTTCCTAGGGGAGGCTTGGATGTTTTCCAAGGTTCCTTCAATCCCTAAGTGTTTTTTTTTGTTTTTTTTTTGCCTGACAATTGTAGTGTTTTCATGTTGCAGTTACTCTGAATTAGCTGTCAATCTGATGATGCTTTTCAACTATCTCTAAAATTGACTGTCATTTAACCACGAGTTATGTGGATATAGGTTGAGATGCAGTCAGTCAGTCAATGTCTTACAATCTGTACATGCTCAAGAGGCAATGAAATCCCACAAGGCAGAGTACTACCTTTGAGGATAAAGAGATTTCTGGGTTTGACTTGGCTAATTGTGTGTCCTTGGTCAAGGTATTTACTATCTCTAAGCCTTAGTTTCCTCACCTATAAAACTGAGAAATGAATAACAACTTCTGGGGCCATGGTAAATTCACTGAGATAACACAGAATAAGTGTTGGTGCATGTTTGTTCAACACAGGAGACCTTCCTTGATGTGTTGGCCTCCACTTGCTTCCTGAGGGTTGTGCTTTCAGTTCTTAGTCTGATTCTTGCCTTCAAGAGGTGAACAGCAGACAAATAAACGGTTGCTAGTCTCACCAGAGAGGCCCTGGAGGTCTAAGATTCATCAGGCTGACTTATAAGCATTTTCTACTTTCCATGACAGTGGTATCCTCCATTGGTGCACCTATTTGAAAATGGGTCTCCGTAATCTCAGAAAGTTCAGCCAATTGAATAAAGTAGCTAGGATTCCTGCTTTGTCTTTGCCCAAAATGTAAACAAAACAATATTTAGAACAAGGTCAATGGGGAACTGATTCATATACTTTCAAGATGTGTATTTTTAAATAATAAAGATATTCTTTTTTGGTGTCTTTTTGCTCTATTAGTGAGATGATTTCAAGAGAAAGAAAATATATTCTTTGAGAACGAGTTTTGCTAGAATTTTTTTAACATTTTTTTAAAGAAAATGTTTTGGAACCATTATTGTGCTACTCCATGAAAAACTAGTGACGCTTTACATTTGTGTATAGAGCATCCAAGGAAATTTTTAATTTTCTTGTAAAGTGTTTTTTTTTTTTAATTTCTTTAGGAGCTGTATAAACCTATCTTGTAATTTTAAATAATGAAATATGTTGCTTTTTAAAAATTTGGCATTTAAATGCATTACAGTACATCTTTTAATCTCTGAGTATTGTACTATAAATTGCTCAGGAATTGAATCCCAGAGGCCTTGATGTATAATTTGTATTTAAGTTCAGCATTTATATGAGCTCCAATGCAA
>NW_017733781.1:0-963 GCF_001890085.2 Hipposideros armiger
TTGCCTTTGAAGTCATTCATAAAATCCTCTTTGAACCCAAGGTCCATAAAGATATATGTGCTCCGATGTTCATTGCAGCCTTATTTACGGTGGCCAAGACACAGTAACAATCAAAGTGTCCTTTGATAGATGATTGAATAACGAAGTTGTGGTATATATACACAATGAAGTACTATTCTGCCATAAGAAAAGATGAAATAGTGCCATTTGTGACAACATGCATGGATCTTGAGATTATAATGCTAAGCGAAATAAGTCAGACAGAAAATGTAGAGAACCATATGATTTCACTGACATGTGGTATATAAACCTGAAAACAAAACAAAAAAAACCCCAAGAAAAACAAATGAAGAAACAAAACTCATAGACACAGACAAGAGTTTAGTGGTTATCAGAGAGTAAGGAGGCAAGTGGATGGTAGATGAGGGTAAAGGGAATCAAATATTTGGTAATGGAAAGAGAACTGACTCTGGGTGGTGAACACACAATGTGATATATGGATGATGTATTACAGAATTGAGCACCTGAAATCTATGTAACTTTGCAACAATTGTAACCCCCTAAACTTTAATTAAAAAAAAGGAATTGAGAATTGGCTCAAAATTGTCCCATGTGGTCTTCAGTGTTCTATCAGTCAGGCCTGCTTAGGAAGGAAATCCTCACTGTAATTTAATACCTGGAATCTTAGATTTTGGAAGCCTGGAAGAGTGCAAAGGCAATACTAGATGTTAATTTAAGGATTATTAGCTGCAGGGAGCAGCCATTACTCTTGATGTTGGGGACAGTATATATGAGGGGGTGCTCTGTGCCTAATACCATTGGCCACACCACAGTGAAATAGCTGAGGGACTTGAAGTCAGGATTTTCCCACTTCCTTAGTGTGATTAGGGTAATCAGAGAGCAGTTATGCCTCCAGAGACCAGGGACATGATAGAAACTTAAGAAATCTTTGTTGATGGAAGA
>NW_017733781.1:2129-3316 GCF_001890085.2 Hipposideros armiger
CGGTTCAATTCATGGTCCGAGCTCAGCTGCTGCTAAGCGGCCAACAGGTGGCAGGATGCACAGCTAAAAAAAAGAAGAATAGGAAAATGGTTACGTTGTGAAGTGGTGGAGATGTTAACTATCTTAATGTTGGCGATTATTTCACAATGTATATCTATGTGAGAGCATCTAGTTGCACACCTTAAATAAATACAATTTTTATATGTTAATTACACCTCAGTAAATCTACAAAAATAATATTAAAACAATAAAACAATGTGCTACAAAAGAAATATTTGTTGACTAACTAAAGATAACTTTTGCTATGACTTGTTATACAAAAATTTTTGGAGACTATGGGAATGATCATGGAGGAGGGAGAAGTCATTTAAATAACTTTCATATAAAATGTTTCCAAAGCTGCTGTGTTGTCCTTGAGGGTTTCCAAGAAACCAGAGTTACACCAGAAAACAATAATTAATTTTAATTGCTTGTTTGAGGCCTGGAGAAGAAGGAAGCTATTTCCTCTAGGGTCCTGGTGGCACAGGAATGGAAGTAGATATAAGAGTCTCAGCATGTCTCTCAAACCCGTTTGCCAGAAGTAGAAGGGGGCTGCCTTTTCTACTAACAGGTTTGTTTGCTGATCTGAGAAAATATGGATATACTTTTTCTTGAACTGTACCTTAGTTTAGTCAGTTTTTCATGGGAAAAATGATTTGGGGGAAATTTGAGCCACTGAGAACATGAATTATCTGGCGCAGGAAGTGCACACTTTGTACACAGTTTTGAATAGAGGGCCTTGCTGAGCTCCTCCATAGCAGAGTCCCCACGACTGTTTCCTGGGAGTGGGAAAAAGAAGGACCCTGAGAGTTTTCCGGTATATATGTCTTTGCTTTTGTGACTTTTTGGAGTAGTTGTGCAAGGGCAAAGAGGCAGATACTTAAATAAATTTGAATTGAAAGGAAGAAAAATGAACCTCCTGGAGAAATCTAGTAAAGAGAATCAGCTCTAAATAAGATTTTAGACCATGGGAAAATATCTTCTGGCTCATATGGGCAAAAAGAAAAAAATTCTGGTAAAAAATTATAAGGAAGAAAATTTTACACATCACATTTCTCAGATTCAAAGATAATACAAATTTTGAACACCCATGTAATAACATCAATTTAGAGATAAGAAACCATGATATTTAATTTGAACATTAGTTT
>NW_017733781.1:4702-5459 GCF_001890085.2 Hipposideros armiger
AGGGTTGTAGCCAAATCAAAGTGATAACATATGATATTTCTACCATATGTATTCATACCATAACATATACATTTTATATAAATCTAAATATATGTACACCAAGTGTAGCAGGTATTTATTTTCTTTAAAAATAATAATCTCCACATAATTTTAAATAATGTAATTTTCAGTATGTTGTGCTGTACTTTAGCAATTGCTCTATTTTTGACAGTTAATTTTCCACGTTGTGAATATTATAAACACTGCTGCAATGTAGTTTTGGATAGTTTTTCACAATTTGTGAATGTAATTAAACATTTCTTATGACAGCTGAGTAAGAATAAAATCTCTCATGAAAAATACAGACAGCTTTTATTGTTCTCAGGGTTAAGGCTTTGGATATATGTTTCCTAATTGCTTTGCAGAAAAATGTATACAAGAGTTTTATCTTACTGAGTCACTATTAACATTGATCACTATCATTATAATTAATTAATTCATTTTGTTTGAAATGTAAAAATAAAGATGGATTTTAGTATATATTTTAAATCTCTTTTTGCATTGAGCATAATTCCAAATTTAGAGAGTGCACTTGAACAACTCATCTCAAAGAAACTGTCACACTCCTCAACAAGGGGATTATACAGGACCTCATATGCTGTGAATTTAGGCTACTGATAGACAGACCTAAAAAAAAAATTAGTGAACATTATATGGGATCACAATAGCTGTTCTCCTACTTCAACAGAGCTTACTACATTTTTCAGGAAACAAGAGT
>NW_017733781.1:7581-8637 GCF_001890085.2 Hipposideros armiger
CTGAATTTTGATTCATATGCATCATTGATAACTTATTTGTACTTTCAGCATGTTTATGCCAATTTCTATGTTACATTCACTTGTTCAATGAATCTTCTGTACTTGTATCTGTAATATTGTTAGTACTAGGCTTGAGTTTATGAAAACCAGAACTGGTAACCTGATGCTTATTTTCATTTGAGAAGTACTTTAAACTTCCTCATTCCTCAGTTTCCTCCATTTTAAACATTGAATAATACTGATAACCTCTCAACATTATATGAGATAAAATTTTGACAACATATGTGTGCTCACAAGGAGCAGGAACTTACTCAGCAATGTTGTGGAAATGACATCTTTGAGGCTTCAGGTCATTTACTGTTTTCTCTTTCATTATCACTGGCATATCATAAGTTAGTTTCTTTTTCTTTCTATTAGATGGTTGGATGAATAAATACCAGGTGAATAACTGGTATATATGTTGGGCTTAATACATGAATTTAGAGCACTGTGTTGACCTTCAAGAATTATGAATTGGTTAGAATTGTCCCACGTGGTCTTGAGTGTTGTATCAGTCAGGGCCCACTTAGGAAGGAAATCCTCAGTGGAATTTAATACCCAGAGTGTTAGATTTTGGAAGCCTGGAAGAGTGCAAAGGAGCGACTACATGTTAATTTAAGATTATTAACTGCAGGGAGCAGACATTACTCTTGATGTAGGGAGACAATACATATGAGGGGGTGTTCTGTGCCTAATACTCTTAGAAGGATCACAATGAAATAGCTGAGGGACCTAAAGGAAGGATCTTCCCACTTCCTTAGTGTGATTAGTGTAATCAGAGAGCAGTTATGCTTCACAGGGACATGGTAGAAACTTAAGAAATATTTGTTGATGGAAGACAAACACTGCATGATGTCACTGCTATGTGTAATCTGAGACAGTCAAACTCATAGAAGCAGAAAGCAGAATGTGCTCGCCAGGGGCTGGAGGAGGGGGCAATGGAGAAATGTTGGTCTTGGGGTACAAAGTACAGTTCAACAAGATCAATACATTTTTAAGATAAAATGTACAACAATG
>NW_017733781.1:10609-12086 GCF_001890085.2 Hipposideros armiger
TTTACCCTCATCTACCACCCTTCTCCCCTCCTACCGTCTGGTAGCCACTAAACTATTGTCTGTTTCTATGAGTGTTTGTTTCTTCATTTGTTTGTGTTGTTCCTTTGTTCTTTTCAGTTTTATATACCACATATCAGTGAAATCTTATGGTTCTGGAGTTTTTCTGTGTGACTTATTTCACTTAGCATTATAATCTCAAGATCCATCCATGTTGTTGCAAATGGTGTTATTTCATCTTTTCTTATGGCAGGATAGATGACTGGGTAAGATGTGGTATATATACACAATGGAATACTATTCCACATCATTTTAAAAATGAAACTTTCTGCCAGGATATGTTGTACTATAGTTTAACAATCACTCTGGTTTTGAGAATGAATTTTTCCCATGGTGAATAGAATGAACAATGCTGCAATGTAACTTTGGATATAGTTTCTCACAATTTGTAATTGTAATTAAACAGTTCTTATGACAGCTTACTAGGAATAAAATCTCTCAACATTAAACAGCTTTTATTGTTGTCAGGGTTAAGTCTTTGATATATGTTTCCTAATTGGTTTCCAGAAAAGTTTATACAAGAGTTATAGCTTTCTGAGTCACTATTGATATGCATCACAATCTTTATAATTAATCAAATCACTTGGTTAATATGGCATGTAAAAATGATGATGGATTCAGTATTTATTTTAAATCCCTTTTTTCATTCAGAATAATTCTGAATTTAGAGGATAGTCATGAGCCACTCATCTCAAACTAATTGTCACACTCCCCAACAAGGGAATTATACACAGCATCATATGTTGTGAATTTAGGCTACTGATACACTGACCTAAAAAAACCCCAAACAATTAGTTTATGTTATATGGGATCACAATAGCTGTTATCTTATTTCAACAGAACTCATTATATTTGTTAGGGAACAGGAGTTGATCTCATGTGTCTTTTTTTTATTACTATTAAAGTTTATTGGGGTGACAATTGTTAGCAAAGTTACATACATTTAAGGAGTAGATTGCATGCGTCTTAAAATGCATCCCTTGATCTATTTCAAAGTCTATCAAAATGTCTAATTTTATTGGACAACTCAATTTATTGTAGTGGACAACAGTTGGGATCATATAGGTTTCTGCTGATATTTTAATTTGCTCAGTGGGATCCATAGAGACAGTGAAGGTTTAGAATTATTTGACAATTGAGTTTCAAATACACTGTGTTTGATATCAGTGTTATATGTTTCTTAAGTTAATGTATGTGTTTTTTCTCTTATTCCCATTTCAGAAGAAACACAAAATGTATTCGGCTTTGCAAACCTGACATGTGGTGGAAATGGGGCAGGAGAACTGCACCATTGTGACAGAATTCGTTCTTCTTGGGTTATCAGATGTCCCTGAGCTGAGGGTCTTTCTCCCCCTGCTCTTCCTTCTCATCTACGGAGTCACGTTTGTGGCCAACCTGGGCATGATTGCACTCATTCAGG
>NW_017733781.1:12637-13514 GCF_001890085.2 Hipposideros armiger
CCATCGTGATCATCCTCATGTCCTATGTGCTTATTCTCATCACCATCCTGAGGATGCGCTCTGCAGAGGGAAGGCGCAAAGCCTTTTCCACCTGTGCCTCCCACCTCACAGCCATTGTTGTCCTCCAGGGAACAATCCTTTTCACCTACTGCCGGCCTGGTTCTGGCAACAGTGTGGATACTGAAAAGGTGGCCTCGGTGTTCTATACCTCAGTGATTCCCATGCTGAATCCCCTGATCTACAGTCTGAGGAACAAGGATGTGAAGGAAGCTCTCAGAAATGTGGTGGGCTCCAGAATATTTTCTAGAGAATATTTTCTTAGTTGAACTCAGGGTCCAACATGGAGAGGCCAGTGGAGGGGTGAATGGGCGGCTGCAGTGTTGGAGTGGAGAGACAGCCAGGCGGTAGGTTATTATGAGGGAGTCATTTTCATTCACTTACTTTTTTTCCTTTGCAACGGCAAGGGTAGGGTTGAGTGTATTTCAAATCTGAAGCCCACCTCTTTGCTTTTATTCATCTAAAATGTTTTAAATGGGTATAGGTAATGGACTGTTAAGATGTACCTATTTAGTTTGCAGTAAAACCTTCATGAGCTTAATGAAGAACTCACGAGAATCACACTTTCTTATCCATTGTGGTAACTATGATTCATTTCAAAATTGATTTTCCTGTTACTTTACAGTGAAGCACACACCTGCACTAGTTTATACACAGGCTGAGATTCCCAGATATATCTATGTATCCTGCTTGTTGTTCATTTCTTTCTTCCTTTATTTTTTGTTGTCATTGCAGTGTCCAGTGTTTTCAGAACTTCAGATACTGTCAGATCTGAAAAATGGAGACATTAATAGTAATTCTTTCACAGAAATCTTAGGAA
>NW_017733782.1:0-2072 GCF_001890085.2 Hipposideros armiger
CTTGCAGGACTTTAAGGTCCGTCTTGGCTATGGTGCACCTGTATAAACCCCAGGCCTGGTTGGCGTTGCCAAGTCACCGTTTTGCCACACAACGTAACCATGGAATCGCAGATTAGAGCTCAAGCAAGTTCCATAGCTGAAGCCATGGAACTATAATCATTCACTCATACTTTCACACTCTTTCACACAAAAGTTTAGTTAATTCCTCTTTTTTACCTTGATTAAATTCTCCGGGATCTTTCCTGCCCCCTTACCAGGCAGTTGTCGTGACGCCTCCCAGGCCCTGTCGCATTTAAATCTTTTTTTTTTTTTTCTTAGACTCTGAGTCTTCCTTCCCCCTTTGAGACCCCATGTTCGGGCGCCTGATGCACATCCCGAGCAGCATGGGCAGTGGCAAGTCAGAGGGGCAGCGCAGGGTTAAAGAAACAGAAGAGACAAGGATAGAGTTAAGGCGAGGCCAGGAGACTGCAGTTCTCGCTCTGGAACTGAGCTCCAAATCGGGCCAACGCGTAGCCTTTATTAAGAAACTTCAAAGAAGAGAAACTTTCTAAAGTCCGTGTGATAAGTGCCTTAAGGCCAGTTTCCATCAACCAACCCCGTTGTATTCCAATACATGCTGTGCCTTCATACTCCTACACACACAACCCCTAGGATGGTGCAGCTGTTGCCGCGGCCATGAAGTAAGGGAGATAACTGACATCATTCTGCCGGGTCTCAGCGTTCCGAGATACTTCCTCGTGACCTCTTAAGGTCAGGGGTTGGTGTGGGGGGACGGTCAAGCATGAAGCTGTAAAGCAACAGTATGTTTTTTAGATATTATTTTTGATTTTCAATTTTGGTAAAAATGTGACTAAAATTTTACCCGCTGTAACTGTTCAGTCCAGTTGTGTTAAGGATATTTACATTGTTGGGTAACTGACCTCTGGAAATTTCCATCTGCAAAACTCACCGAGTACCCATTAAACAGCCACTCCCTCATTTCCCTTCAACACAAACCCATGGCTACTACTCTTCTTCTGTTCTATGAGGAGGACTGCATTAGGCGACTCACAGAAGTGGACTCATATAGTATCTGCTTTGTGACTCTTTAGCTTTACCTAAAAGTCCTCAAGGTTTTTCTGTGTTGTGTCAGTTGAGAGCACCTGTTCCTATTTCAAGGCAGAAAATATTCCAATGTATGTATGTGCTACATTTTCGTTGACCACTTTCTTTGACCATCTATCGATGGCCATTTGGGTTGCTTCATCCTATTACAGGCTTTGTGGATAGTGGTACAGTGTGCATGGGTGTGCACATGGCTCTTGCACAATCACCTTTGAAATCTCTTGGAAATGTACCTAGAAGTGGGAAGGCTGCATCATAGCACAATTCTATATTTTAGTTTTTGAGAGACTTTCATATTGTTTTTCATACTGTTTGCACCAATTAGGATTTCATCCAAGAGTGCATAATGGTCTGATTTCTCCACATTTTTGCCAACACTTGATATTATTTGACATTTTGTGTTTCTTTGATACTGCTCATCCTAGTTGATGTGAGGTGGTACTTTGGTTTTTTTTTACTGCGGGTGGAGACATTTATGTTCTCGTAAGAGCATGTCAAACTTCTGGAAAGTCATGTGGACCTGAGATCAGATAAGTGGAGAAGCAGGAGCCTCAGGATAATTTTCATATTAAGAGCACTTTTAGTTCATAGCAAAATGGAGTAAAAGTTTCTGAGGATTCTCACATGCCCCTCCCACATAGACAGCCTTGCCCTTGTCTGCATCACTTTTACCCCCAGAGGTACATTTGTTACATAGATGAAGCTACATTGTCACCCAGAGTTCATAGTTCTCCTGGGATTCACTGAGGGGCTGTGCATTCAGTGGATGTGGACACATTTATGATAACGTGTCATACACAGTAGGGTCACAGCCCTGAATATTCTCTGCTCCTCTTGTCCATCTCTCCCTCCCCTCAACCCCGGCCAACAGTGATCTTTTTACTGTCTCCATCATTTTGCCTTTTCTGGAATGTCATAGCTGGAATCATACAGTGTGTGCCTTTTTCAGATTGGCTTCTCTCACTTAA
>NW_017733782.1:2664-5139 GCF_001890085.2 Hipposideros armiger
ACTTCTTTGTGTGTTTTGAATGTAGACCTTTTCAGGTATTTATTTCTTATGTGGTGTTTTTCTTTTTTAAGATTTTATTGGGGAATTGTGGGAGGGGAGCAGCATTGGGGAATCCATGAGGGGAACAGACAAGTTGCTGTCCTTTTGTTCTTCAGTCTAATTGTGGAAGACGTCCCTTCACTGGCTTACATTGGTATTATCATTGCGCTCTTCCCATGTGAGCAGTTGCTCGCCAGCCTTTGGACGGCCACTCATGGCAGCTCACTAAAGTGCACACCAGCTGCCGGACAGCCCCACAGCAGCCTACATTGTCGCCAGCGACTCACGGCAGCCCATCTCCAGGTTGAGCTGTTGTTTACCCTCTTAGCTGTCGAGGGTGCAGCGTCACTGGCCCATATCAGATCCAAACCCGGGGCCCTGCTGCTTCAGGGCTTGCACTCCCAAGCCAACCCTTAACCAACGAGCCACTCAGGCAGCCCTGCGGGTATTTCTTTTGCAATTATTCTTTCCCAGCCAGTGGCTTCTTGTTTTGTACTCTTGGTGATGACTTTCGTGTTGTTTTTGCTCATTAATAATTGATTTGAAATACCTGAGTTCAAAAGTCAGTGCTATGATTTGAAAAAAGATACTTGATTAACAGTTTGTCTTGGAAAAACTGAGACGTGTATGATGTTACATTTATATCTAATAACATTTAAAATTTAATTCCAGTTCTGTGTTCTTCCTAAAATACACTCAGAATGAGTCTCCTGTTGATGAAGATGAGGTTGCGTTAAATGTTCTTACAATATTATAGGTCAACTCTGATGAAATCTTGGAATTCATTTTTCATTGTGCAGCAACATGGTGTTTGTTTTTTTTTCATTATACTAGTAATACCTGCTTGTTGGTAAAAGTGAAACAGTAGAAAGAGTTACCAAAATTTTTCTTGTGGTCTAAAGTGGAATCAACTGTTTTATTTCATGCATTCATTTATTTCTATTTTTACAGTATAGGTGGCATACAATAGTATATTCGTTTCAGTTTTACAACATGGTGATTCCTCATTTACATATCTTACAAAGTGATCACCATATAACTTAGGTAACGTCTGTCACCTAACAAGGCCTCACAGTATCGTGGAGTATATTTCCTAGGCTACATTGCACCCCATGCCGTACTCTTTTCATAACTAGACGTTTATACCCCGATTCCCCTTCACGTTTTTTGCCTTTCCCCATGGCCCTGTCTTCTCGGGCAACCATCAGTTAATTCTCTGTACCTGTGAATCTTTTTCTGATTTGTTTTTTTGTTTCTATTTTTTAGCTTCTTCGTATCAGTGAAATCGTATGGTATTAGTGTTTCTCTGTCGGTGTTATCTCACTTAGCATAATACCCTCTAGGTCCATGCTCGATGTTGCCACTGGCAGGATTTCTATTTTTCCTCTGGCTCAGAAATATTTCATTATGTACATTTATCACATATATCCATTGATTGAGTGATGGGCATATAATCTTGTCTGTTGTAAATAATGTTGTAGTGGATGTAAGAATACAGATATTTTTTGAATTAGTGTTTTTGTATTTCTAGATCAGGGGTCAGCAAACTTTTGAGAAGGAGGAGCCAAACCTGTCCCTCACAACAATTTAAAAATCATTTGAGAGCCATAAAACAAATGAAATCACCATTATGTGAATAATATTCTTTAAAGATTTTAAAGGGCTGGCCAACTGGTGCGTTGGTTAGGAGTTGGCTTGGAATGCCAGCTCTAAGCAGCTTGGCCCTGGTACTGATCCCACATGAAGGCCAGTGACGCTGTGCCCTGTAGAGCTAAGATGGTGAACAACAGCTCGATCTGGAGCTAGGTAGCCGTGAGTTGCCGGCCTGGGCGTAGGCTGCAGTGGGGCTGGCCGGCAGCTGGCAAGAGCTGCCGACATCCTCTGTGAACTGCCTTTGGTGGCCATCCAATAGCTGGTGAGCAAGTGCCTCACCCGGGAAGAGTGCAATGATAATGCCAACATTGGCCAGTGAGGCAACGTCCTCCACAACTAGAGTGAAGAAAAATTTTATAAATGAAACTATGATAATTTTCATTTTCAATTTTCCTTCTGAGTCACGTGTACGTACCCGAAGAGCAGGATGTGGCTTGTGAGCCGCTGTTTGCAAACCCCTGCTCTAGATAATACCCAGAAGTGGAATAGCTGGGTCATATAACAGTTGCGTTTATAATTTTTTGAGGAAGTTCCATATTGTTTTTGGCTACACCACTTTTTACATAAATGTAATTGTTACATCTTTCTGTTGAATTTACTTGATTATCATTATATAATGTCCTTTGTGTTCTGACATGTTTTGACACTTACTGTGTATTTGTCTGATATCATTATGGGCAACTGTGCCGTTTATTGGTGACCGTTTCTATAGAATACATTTTCCATGGTTTGACTTCTGTCCCATGAGTGTTCCCTCATCTCAAGTGAGTATCTTGTACAAAG
>NW_017733782.1:6413-8127 GCF_001890085.2 Hipposideros armiger
CATCGCGCCACTCGGCCGGCCCAGAGCTTGCACTCTTAAACAGGCTTCTAACTGACTGAGGTACTTGGTCGTCCCAAAAGATTGTTAAAGATATGACAGTGCACTTTGAGTTCTTGGTTAGGTAATTACTAGCTCTAGTTGTTATGGGCTTATTTCTCAAGATTTAGTTGTTCCTCTGATTGGACCATGTTTTTCTCTTCTTTTGTATGCCTTGTGATGTTTTGTTGAGGCTTTGGAGAAGAAACAGCCACCATCCCAGGCTGTGTGGACCTGCTTTGTACTAGAGAACACACATAGCAGGCAGCTGAGCTTGAAGTCCTTATGCCTATCAAACCGGTTCTATGAATGTGTATTCTCTTGTTTTTTGCACATAATTTTTCGGTTTCAAATGTTATTTGTTTCCTCTTTAGAGGCAGTGTTATATTGCTATCCATGATGATTGTCTTCAGTACTGCGCTCTTTGTGGCGCTTGAACAATTACTTACCATTTTTCTTAGTGGTCACCACAATGCATTCATATTGCAGTGCCATTTCTTTAGCACTTAGTGTCATGCAGAAAATAAACGAGACCTTCAGGCAGCTGCAAAAAGCGAGTCCATTGGACACGAAGTTAACTCATCTTTTTCCAACCGGAGAAGAAACTGTCAATTGGGGTTTTCTCACAACATTTCCATGTGTGCCAGGGAGGGTGCACAGTAATGATGGCAAATGTAAGCAACTTTTCTTTCCTCTTTGATGTGACTCTTTCATGTGCTTTGCTTTCCTGAAAATGGTTTCTCAGTACTCAGCAAGCTAATTGGGTCAGTAATTGTTGCTAAGTTCATGTCTCCATGGAGGATGGCAATTTTGGTGTTTCCTCTTATGCCGTCTTGTTTAGTCCTGTAATCGGTATTAAATTTGTATGTTTGAATTGAAAGCATATTCACTTCCGTATAGTAAGAGTGATAATTTATTTCGTGTCTTTCAGCCATGTTTTCTGAGGACACCTTGGACTTGTTGCCAAACCCAGGAATAGAACATTCATTCCACAGAATGCTCCTGGTAAGATATGGAAGGTGCGGCCTTGACAATCTGCACTTAATGAAAGAGTGGGAATAGGAGGGGAGTGTGAAGGGCTGAAGGATGTTATCATGGACATAACCAAACTGGGAGAGTTACTCAGGTAAAATCCCCATTGCTTAAAGATACAGATACATAAGACATGTGAAACCCTGCATGTTAAGGCAGTTTCATTAGTATTACACTTATTTCTGAATATAAAGATAGAAAACAATTTATTAAAGATATATATTCTTTGAAAAAAAATATGGAATATATGGGAAGTTATGTAACTCATGGTGAAATAATCATTTGAATTATTTAAAATGTAGGCCTAGATTAAACTCAAAATTTGAAAATCAGAGATTTAAAAATGAAGTTACAAATTTAAATTGTGATCCATTTTATAATCGCTTAATTAGGCTTTCATTGTTCTTTCACCAAGAAACAGTCCTCCTTTGTTCCAAATTCTGTAGTTTTTGATAAATGTGGGAGGGTATTTATAGAAGCATCATGGTTCCATAGCTATCATGGGTAATGGGGGACAACTTTACCGGTTTAATGAAATTAGAGTCCTCACTGAAGGCCTTTCTGTCTTTGTTGATTACCAGAGTATGTGTGATGATGAGAGAAGTTACCAATTCAGTGAATCCTGGAAAAACTTTAAACAAGGGTC
>NW_017733782.1:9140-11528 GCF_001890085.2 Hipposideros armiger
TGAAAGCATTCATACCAGAGAGAAGCCTTCCAAATGTAAATAACATGGTAAATATAGCCTTTACTCAGCATTCATTTCTTACTAGGTATGAGAGAATGCATACCGGAGAGAATGTGAAAAATGTAGCTAAGCGATTAGTCACCGTTTAGAGTTTACTGAACATATGAAACTTGATAATGGAGAGAAACCTTAAAACTGAAGAATCCAAGAAGCCCTGTACCTGGACCTACAGCCTCACTCAGTATCAGAGAATGCTTACTGAGAAATCAGCATCCAAAATTAACGATGAAAACCCTGTGTTCAAAATACAAACTTCAGGAAGTCCACATAATTCATGTTCCAAAGCGACTTTAAAGATGTTAAATAATGTGAGGAAATGTTTAATCAAGAATGAAATCTGAAATTTTACAGAATTGACATTGCAAAGTAGTCACTAAAGAATAGTTTGCAGATATTATTTCAAATCAGAATACATACAGTGAATAAGCAAATGTTAAAAAAAGACAACTTGTGAACATGCTTTGAAAGTGTCATGGGGATGGATATTAGAAAGCTACAATTATTTACAATCAGTCTTTATTGATAGTACTTGAGGTTTTTTGGAAAGGAAATATTAATGTGATCTCACTGTGAAGTCCCTTAATGCTATGTTTTTTTGCTCGTAGTGTGTGTGAATCATGGGTTGTTTTTTGCTGTCTCTAGCATCTAAGAGCCCATGTATGTTGGGTGGGATTCACTCAGAAATACTTTTCCTTGGAAGACTGAGGGCACTGTAATACACAATGTATAATGAAAATCCAAATGGAGATGCTGTTGGTTGACTTAGAATGTTCATGTAAGTCACCGTGAAGTAGGTGTTCAGGGCATCATTCTCTGCATTAATGTGAGACAGGAACATTCTGAATGGTAATTAGTTTTTCGAATTCCTCTTTAAGGAAAATTAGGTGGTGGCGTTTGAAACCCTGATGTGTCTTTGTAGTAGCCATAAATAGGAGTCATAAATATTACCAGATGAGGTTGAAATAAAGAGGTCTTCAGAGATATCTAGGAAGGACAGACAACTTATCCCTAAGTGCATAAATTATTGTACATTGTTGTTTCCTAAACAAGGAGCCTCAGTCTTCAAACACATGGAAAACAGAGCAGTAAGGTCATTATATCAGAACAACCAGAATGCTTCTTAAATGCTTGTTATCTATATTTTGTGCATGGATCCTACAAGTGGTTTGACATGCTTTATTTAGACTGTGAACTTCTATTTACATTAATAAGAAAGCGAATGATTTTTAATGTATTAATACTTGTGTGTAATAAATAACTTGTTATCCTGCCACCAACGTTGACCTCTCCCACCTTAGTCATGGTTGGAATGAATAATTCACTATTTGGTGATGCAGTGCAATGACAGCACTAGTATTCCTTTCCCAGAGGTTTTAATTTGCAAATGAAAGAGAACCTTGCTGTTTCGAATGCCAAAGAAACACTATTTAAACTAAAGTTTAGCAGACATTCCATATGTAGCTCCCATGCTCAGCTCAAGGTGCCAAGTTCAGTCTTAGTTGCAGGTGGGCAGAGCCCACCATCAAACAGGCAGTCTTGCTCTTAGGAGTATGTACTCTCACCAGCTGAGCCATCCTGCCACCTGTTGGCAGCTCAGTGGCAGCTCAGTTCTGGCACAGTGTCACTGGCCCATGTGGGAATGAAACTGGCAACCTTGATATTATGAGCACTGCACTCTTAACCAACCGAGCCAACGGCTGCCTCCATTACACACTTTTAAGAATTGCTATTATCGATAAGGCCAGTAATAAGAAGTGTTAGGGTGTGGAGAAAACAGAACCCTCATACACTGCTGATGGGATGTAAATTGGTACAGCCACTATGGAAAACAGAATGGAGTTTTTCAAAAAAATTCAGAATAGAATTATCATATGACCCAGCAATCCCTTTTCTGGGAATCTATCCCCCAAAACTAAGACATTTGTCTATAATGACCCATGTACCCCTATGTTCATTGCAGCGTTATTCACAGTGGCCAAGACATGGAAACAATTCTAATGTCCTTCAGGAGATGACATGCTAAAGAAAATATGGTACATATATAAAAAGAAAAGGTAAAATACTGCCATTTTTTGAGAACATTGATGGTTCTTGAGATTCTCATGCTAAGCAAACTAAGGCAGAAAAATTCGAGAAGCATCTCATTTCAGTCATGTGGGATATAAACTGAAAGAAACAAAAAAGATGAACAAACAAAAAGTCATAGACAGAGACAAAAGTTTAGTGGTTTCCAGAGGGTAAAGGGGTAGGGAGGAGGTAGAAGAGGGTAAATTGTGTCAAATAGATGGTGATGGAAGATTTGACTTTGGGTGGCGATCACAGAATGCA
>NW_017733783.1:0-1350 GCF_001890085.2 Hipposideros armiger
TGTCCATCACAGCAGCACAAAGCTGTTGCCTGGGAGAGGGGGTGGGGTAGCCCATGCTGAATTCATTTCAAACACTGTCTCAAACATGTGCTTGATGAGAAAGAGTCCCATCTGGTGGAGCTCAGAGCATACAGGCTGGAGAGGGAACACCATGTATTGTCTAGTGTGACCCTTGCTAAAGGTGGGTGTGTGTCACATGTGCGGGGCAGTGGGCAAGGGGTCCCGGGAAGGTCAGGACAGGCTTCCCAGAGGAAAGAGCTTTGCAGGGAGCTATGAAGGGTGGAGGGAGGAGACAGCGGGACGAGCAGAAGAAACAACCATGTGTGCAAAAGCCGGGAGGTGCAGGAGGGCGAGGCAGGTCTGAAAACCCGCGTGTAATTATGCCCTGGGAGCATCAGCTTCAAGAGGGGAAGTGAAGGCAGGGGCCTGACCTGGGGAGGCTTCTGCGCCCTGCAAAGGAGTTTACAGGTCAAGGTCTAGGCCACGGGGAGTCATTGAAGGGGCGTGACGCGATCTGATGGGGCGGGAGTATGTGGGAGCAGTTGATGTACAGGGTTGATGGCAGGAAAGAGAAAGTGGCAGGAGATGGGAGGTGAGATTGCAACCTAAGGCATTCATGTCAGGAAGACATTATGAGGATTCAACTAGGGTATGGCCAGGGGGTGGGAACCTGGGCGATTCAGATCAAAGTCATGATATACGTACAATTCACTCATGAACCTGTTCCTTCACTGAGCACTGTATATACCAGGAAAGCAGTGACTAAGCGTGGCAGGACCCCTGCCCCTGCGAAGCTCATGCCCTAGAAAGAGGGACGGCGTCATGATGGAGACGGGGACACTGTTGAGATGGGAAGGGGAGGGGGTGTTTGCCTCCTGGAAAAATGTTAGTGGGCAAGTCAGCTCTACCCCAACCATTCTGGCAATGAACCAGAGAGGCCGTGAGGCGCTGGGGAGGAGAGAGCGCTGCAGCTGATCTGCTGGAGCCCCCCACATTTGGAGGTCTGGAAGTTTCACTTTCATGATCATTTTCTCCATTTGTGGAATGGGCTGGTGGACGCAAGTCTCTCGGGTTGGAGTAATAGGTTTTTCGTTGTGCTCCCAGTCAGTTCAGTTGGTAGCGGTTTCCCAGAGCTCCATGCGGACCAGGACTTCCACTCCATGAAGGCTCAGGGGCTAGGCGTGCACCGAATGATTAGTGATGCCTGCCCAGCTGTGCGTGGGAAGGAGGTGCCTTGCACGAGGCATTCTGGGCTGAAGATGCTTTGAAGGCTCCAGCTCTCACGTGCTGCAGCATGCCATGTTCTACGTCCAGCACAGAACATTTATATCTTGTTTGGGCTCTTACTGA
>NW_017733783.1:3133-7485 GCF_001890085.2 Hipposideros armiger
ACCCTAGCCATGTGCCTTTGCCAGTCCAATGTGAAGGACCTGGTGTAACTCTGCTCTTAAGCAAGGAAAGCACTGGAGGATCTAGCACCTCCCAGGAATAACAACAGGTCTGGAGAGGTCCGGCCGCTCCCCCTGGTCAGCTGAGCCCCTGGAATCTGCGTTGTCACTTTGATCCATCCCCTGGCTCTTTCCCTGGATCTTTCTGTACATGCAGAGGAGGCCACTGTGTGGAAGGGTGGTAGTTCTCCAAGTTTATCATGCTCCAGAATCAACTGCAGAGCTTGTTACAACATAGTTTTGATTCAGTGGGTCTGGGGTGAGCCCTGTGAGTCTGTATTCTGAGTTCCCAGGTGCTGCTGATGCTGTTGGTCTGGGGACCACACTTTAAAGACCCCTGGGGTAGAAGAAAGTGTGAACATGGACCCCTCACTCATACTGTGTCTTTGTGTATGTCTTGAATGATTTGGATGTGATTGTTGTTCATTTCCCATATCTGCGTTGTCTCATTAGTGCATAGTGGGAAGAGATGGCTCGTAATTAAGATGAATTATGAGCCATTATTCAAGGTTTTTTCCCTTCTTGTTACCTTTTTGTTTCTGAAATTTAGTTTTATTGTATTATGGCAGAAAAATGTAGCCTATAAAATTCTTGTTCTCTGGAATTTCTTTCAAGTTTTCCTGTGGGTAATTAGATCAATATTTATATATGTGTTCCCTAAGAATAAGAGGAGAAAGCATAACCTCTGTTTATATGTTTTACACATATTGTATTACATGTTATACACTTACAAATATGCATATTCACCTGTATAACTCACTTGTTAATTACTGTTTCATATAAGTTATTTCCAGAGGCAGGAGAGTGAAGAGGGTAACATTTCCAATTCTATAGCTAGAGTGTGTGGTTCAAACCCCAGCCACATACTATCTTTAGGGAAATTCTCAACCCCTGTGTGTCTCTGTTTTCTCATCTGCAAAACAGGATGATAATCGTGCCTATCTTGTAAGGTGGCCAGGAGAATTAGGAGAGTCAAGTGCCTGGCATAAAATCATATATTGTTAGTGTCAGCTCATATAATTTCTCCCATTCATTCACACATATTTACTGAATGTCTACTGTGTGCCTTGTACTTGGCCTAGCTCCTTGTATCCTTATAAATTTATTTATATGATTTGCCAAATATGAGTATGAAACAAGTGCATTAAATTTTCCAACTGGGGTTTGAGTTTTATCAAATTCTCTCATGTTTATAAGGATTTGCCTGATGGATTGCCCTATGCTGTTCTGTTTTAAAAGTTTTGAGATCATTATATCTTCAAGGACTGTTATTTTGTTGTTGCTGCAAATACCCTTCTTTGTCTTATTTAATATACTTGGCCCTAAATGCTGTTTAATCTGATATTAACACTGCTACCTGCATTGTGGTGGTGTTATTATTATTAGCATTTGCCTAATATGTCTTTTCTATTCCATTATTTTCAACTTTCAAGTCCCTTGTTTGGGGCGTGTGTCTTGAAAACAGACTAGAGTTTGCATTAAAAACTATTATATNGTGGGGGCCCTGAGAGGCCTTGGCACCTGCTGCCTCTGCCTGCGTGGTTTTGCCCATCTCTGCGTCTCCAGTCCTTTCTGTTCCTCCAGGCCAAGCTTCTATGCTGCCTCTTTCAGCAAGTGCCCCCTAGTTTCCATGGGCTGCAGTCACTGTCTCCCCAAGCACCTCCTGCTTCTGGAAAAGATCTACCCACTGCGTCCTCTCTAGCAGTCAGACACTGTGTGTGGGGCTACAGGCCAATGTCCTCTTCTCCTCAGCCCATATCTGGCCCGTCTGTGCCCTCCAAGGCAGTGAGCTTCTGGGGCACCGTACCCGCACAGATCAGGCTGAGGGGTGGGGGAGGGGGGACGCTGACCTGGCCCCACCTGGCCCCACCTCCTGGGCCTCCAGCCTTCCCTCCCCAGATGCTAATGCTCCTTTTTCCTTCCTGGTTTCCCGGAAGAGCTGCCCATGTGGGTCCTGGTGCTCATCCTGGTGTTCATCACCCTCGCCTTGCTCTCGGCCCTACGCTTCTGTGGCATGTACGGGTACAGGTAAGGGGACTTCCTGATGGGTGGGGACGCCCAAGACACCAAGGGGGACACAGAGGCACCCCACGGTCACTCCCTCCAGTCCCTCCTGTGCCACCCACTCCTACTCCTTGAGGTTTTTGGGGCAAGTCCTGCCCTCTCCCTGGGCCTCAGTTTCTCTTCTGTACATCAGCATGGGCAGCTGCCCTGAGTTCTCTGGCATATGTCAGCTCCGTGCTATCTTTCCAGGCTGAACCGGAAGTGGAAGGAGAAAATCCCCAACCCCAGTAAGAGCCAACTGTTTCAGGTAGGATCTGGCTGTGCGGGTGGCTGAGTGGTAGGGGCGCCTGTGCTCTTGCACCCATGTCCGCATGCCCACGTCCTCTTCACCTTCCTGGGGGCTTTGGATGTGGGGCAACGGTGGCCAGGGGCTGAGCTGGGAGGCTCTCAGAGTCGGACCAGCACCTGCAAGCTCAGCCTTGCAGACCCCTGGGCCCTGCAGGTGCACACGGTGCCCTGGCGGCAGGGGCCCACGTGGAGCAGGGCAGAGAGCTGAGTACGGGGACTCCAGGAGAGTGGGGTGGTGGGGGGCACAGAGCTCCCCCAGGACAGGACAGCAGAGTTGAGCTTCGAGGGATCGGGGTGGTGCCAGGTGGGAAAGGTCACTGCAGGCAGAAGGCATGTGGGGTGGAAACGTGACCCCTTCATGAAGGGGAGCCAGCAGGTGAGCAAAGAGGCTGGGGGCCCGTCACGGGGGCAGGATGACCACAGAGTGAGGGAGCCCTTTGGTCAGGCAGGGCCATGTCTGCCAGTGGAGTACCCCAAGGCCAGTGTGGGGCGACTAGGGGCTGAGCGTGAAGGCAGCACACCCCAGATGACAGGCTCCCCGGAACAGTCTCTGTCCTCGGATGCTGGAGTAGAGGCTCCCAGAGCAGCCCTGGGCCTCTCCGGCGTCCCCGNGAAGGGTGAGTGTCCCCTTCCTCTGTGCCTCCCTCCTCTAGGCCTTGCCCTCTCCAGGCCACCTACTGCCTCTGGGGACCCCAGCCCCCCCAGAAGCTACAGCTCGTCCCGAGGCCTCAAGCCTCCCGTGGCCCCTGCCTCCTCCTGCCCTCACCTCTGCCATGACCCTCAGGGAGAAAGAATGTTCCCCAGTGCTGACGGAGGAGGCCAGCGGCCCTTACATCCAGCACCGATGCCAGATCCCCGTGCGCGACCCCTGGAACCACAGCCAGTACGTCGTCTCGGTTCGGCCCAAGGAGGAAGAGAAATTTATAAAGAGTTCAGACAATAGTGAGTTTGCCCCCAGCCTCCTAAGGGGGGAGGGGTCTCGGGACAGCAGTGTCTATTTTGTAACCCCGATGAACTCAAGCTCCCCTATGACTCGTGCCTCCCATTGGTCACGTTCAACGAAACGCAGTCCAGTGAACAAAGTGAACAAACACAATTACAATCTCTTCTTGAAGTTCTCAAGAAGCAATACTACAACAATGACCTTGGCAAGTAAGATGAAGGAAGGCTGAATGGATATCCCCCAGGAGCACGACCTTCACACCCTCCTGCATTCCTCTAGCTCCGCTCTCCTCTCCAACCCAACAGCTTTGCTAAAGCTCTCGCTGCCCGCCAGGTCCTCCTGGAACTGCCACCAAGTTCTCCTGCCAGTCCCTGATTGGGTGTCTCTCTTTCCGGTTCCCAAAGTCCCCTTCTCATGCAGCTTCTCGGTCTTCCAAATACTTGACCTGATATTTCCTTCATCAACTGGGGTCTAGGGGGTGTGCAAAGCAGCTGCAGTTCCTTGCAGGGGACATCCCTGGTTCCTGTTTTGTAGCAAGGGCCCCGTGCAAAGGAAGCCCCACATTATGTCAGGATGACCAAGTTCTCCCACCCAAACTTTAGTGTGTGTCAGCCGCCAATGTGTCTTGTTCAGCTGGGATTGATTCCACCACTTACACTCTGGGGATCGGCTTGCTTGATTCCAACTTTTGTCTCCCCGCCTTGTTAGCGTGTTGTCCTCGGCAAGTGACCTCATTGTTCTGGGCTCAGGTCCTCTGTCTGAAAAATCTGACTAGATGATATAATAGCACCTACCGCATGGGATTATTAGAATTGTGAGACTAATTCATGCAGAGTGAGCATGGCTAGCAGTGCCTAGAACACAGTCACGGCTCTAAAATAGAGTCGATTATGGTGATTCTGTTTGTATTTAAACACTAAGAGTAACCCATGCGTTGGGTCACCTCACGACAAAACAAGTGTAACTCAGCATCAACCAAAAACAGAGCTGCTCAGGTCAC
>NW_017733783.1:13980-15686 GCF_001890085.2 Hipposideros armiger
CACAATTCATCCTTCTTAATGCAACTGAGGTTTCAGATAGCGCCCTTCCCCAACTACTCCAACACATCTACATAAGCTCACGGTATGGTTTGGTTTTATAACAAAACATATTTTATTGCAATTTTTCTTTTCATTAACGCGTCCGAACATTTTGGAATTAAAATTTTGGGACTTCTTTCTCATACATATACATCGTTCATTTTTAACACAGGCTTCTACTTTAGAATATAAGACACTGTTGTTACTAATCTCACTATTGGTGAATATTTACGTTGTTTATAATTTTCTTTGACCGCAAATACTGTCATACTGAATGTGAACAAAAGAACATTTGCTCTGCCATGCAGGCAAACACAGAAAGCTAGAACAATGAAAACGGTGGAGTGCCGTTGAGAGAACAGTGTAATAAAATTGAAAGCCTAGAAACCGATGAAGTATATCCGGGGACTTTCTGTATCATAACATTTCCGATACATGAACGAATAACAAGACAATTCCACAAATGATGCAAGGACCCCCGGGCCACTCACTCTCCATCTCGCATACATTCCAAAATCATAAAAATTTCACATGAAAAGTTTGAAACACAAGAAGAACTAGAAATAAAAAATAAATTAGGACAAATGCGGTTTTGATGTGGGGAAGGCCTTTGTAATGTTGACACCAAAAGTGGAGCCGTGAAGGCGTTCCCCGGGGGATCTCTTGACCACACAGAAGAGCCGGCATTGTGGACACCACAAGCCTCCTATACAAAATAAAAGACAAAACACGAACTAGGACAACAAAATAGGCACCATGCATAAACGACCCTACATAAATAGCTTTAAAAACTTCATCAGAAAAAGATGAACACCCAACAGAACAAAGTTCTTGACGGGCTTAGCCTAGTAAAAAAAAAATACCAATGCTCATGAAATATGAGAACATGTGCAAACTTGAAAGTTAGCAAATAATGCAAATTCAAACAATGTAATGCCACTTTTTTTTTTTTTGCATGTGAGGAAGGTAAAGATTTAAAAGAACTGTAATCCCGTACTAGGTCTAGACATAGACCAAAAGCCCCTCACACATGGCTGGTGGCACGTGGAGTTGTAAGGTCTTTCTGGAGGGAGGGCAGCCAGGCCATTTGGACTATAAGCCCTAAAGTGTATGTGCCCTTTGATCAGTTTGCTTTTTTCCTTTGTTGAACAGTTCTTTCCAAATTTTCTACAGTAGACTTGGGTTCTGGACTCCCCTCTCCTCCTGAATCTTCTAAGCGCTAGCGGCCTGGATGTAGGAAGGAGATCACTTGAGCCAGGAACTAGCACCTGCACACTGGTGGCCTGTCCATGGGTGCAGGTCCCGTGGCCCCGAGACTCCCCAGTAACCTTGGTGAGATCAGAAGGGCTCCCCGTGATCTCAGAACAGTTCTCCACTTGCACACGCTCTTACCACACCCGTTTCTTGGCGTGACAATCCAGACTGGTGCTTCGTCACCACATCTGGGGCTGCAGTGCCTGACGAAGGCAGGTCCAGTCCTGTGCTGCTCTTCCAAGTCTTAAGCCCCCCAGGACCCCTCCCTGGTGCCTCCTGCTTCCTGCACCTGAGCTGGATGGAATCTTGCCTTTGTTCCTGCCAGGGACAGGTCACAGACACAGGTCCTCCAACAGAGCAGAACACATCGGAATCAGAAAAGGCTCTGATTGAGACATGATATCTCAGTGCAG
>NW_017733784.1:0-866 GCF_001890085.2 Hipposideros armiger
TACACAAAATCAATTGTATTTCTACACACTGGCAAAAGAAAAGATCTGAAAATAAAATTAAGAAAATTCCATTCATAATAGCATCAAAAAGAATAAAATACTTAAGAATAAATTTAACAAAAAAATCAAGTTTTAAATACTGCGAAGTATAAATCATTGTTGAGAGAAAGGAAAGACCATCTAAATAAATGGAGAGATATTCTGCACTCTTTTATTAGAAGACTCATTCTATCAAAATCCCAACAGGTATTTTTATATAAAGTAACAAGCTACTCTTAAACTTTATTTAGAAATACAGCAGACTTAGAATAGCTAAAATATCTTTGTAAAAGAAGAGCAGAATTGGAGGACTTAATTCAACTGGACTTCAAAACTTATTATAAGCTATAGCCATCAAAACAATTTGGTACTGTTATAAAGATAGGCATATACAATAGATCAATAAAACAAAGTTGAGGTCCAGGAATAAATTCTTAACATTTATAGTCAATTGATTTTTGAAAAAGATTACAAAAATTTCAATGGAGAAATGATAATCATTTCAACAAATGGTGCTGAGACAATTGGATATTCATAAGCAAACAACTAAACAAAACAAAAAACATAGACCTTTACTTCACACGCAAACAAAAATTGACTCAAAGTATTATCATAGACCTAAATATAAAAGTTAAAACAAAAAAAAAATTCTAGAAGAACACATAGGTGAAAATCTTTGTGGTCTTGGGCTAGGCAAGGGTTCTTAGACCCAAAAATAAAACAAAGAGCCATTAAAGAAAGAAATTATCAACTGGATTACATTAAAATTAAAACCTCTTGTGTTTCAAAAGATACCATTATGAAATTAAAAAAACAAATCACCTCCT
>NW_017733784.1:5276-6812 GCF_001890085.2 Hipposideros armiger
GCGTGGCCACAGCACGCTAACAGGGTTCTGTTGGTTACCTCCCCAATTCAGTGGGTTGGTCTATTAGCTATTCTTCTGGAATGTTCAGTACATTTTGGGGGGTGTGGTGGGGGGAAGCTGGAAATGAAGGATTCAGGACATTCACCACTGCTCCTTCCCTTCTTAATGATTGTTTTTTCATCCAGTGTAGTTTCCTTTTAACACATTGGTAGGATTCCATTTAAACATCTTGCCAAAAGACTTTTATATATTTTTACATCCAATAAACTAATATGTCCACTAGCCCTGCCTGTGATACTTAACCCTTTGCTCTATAGAGCGTGCTGACTTTCCCTTGGGCTGCAGGAGTAAGTTGTCCCAGAGAGAACCAGAGAGCTAGGGTCAGGGTGGAGCAGAAGAAAAAAATGGATTCCTGCAGCATTCATTTCCTTATAGAACCTAGGCAGAAAAACACAGGCTAAGTCTGGGCCAGTGTGAGAAATTATTCTCAGTACTTTATGTAAAGAAGAATTAAAGCTTTAAAGGGATATGTGATAATACATAGTCACATAATTTTGGGTGTATCCTTACATATCATTCTTACAAGACTTAAAAGAATCCTTGAATTTTGTTTTTTAGACATGCTCTCCCAATTTTTAACTCAATTTTTTTCTTCCCACAAGTCCTTGTACTAAGAGTTTTAGGCTGCATTATATTAAATTATGGCTTTTCTCCATTTTTTCATTTCTAGTCATTTAAGAATTATTTACGTATTTAAGAATTTGGAAACCGCTTCCTAATTAGTTCATCAACAGCCAAGTAGCCCAGGATACCCTACATGCTGGGTGCTGGGCTGGCTGCTCGAGCTGCTGAGTAAACAAGACTCAGTGTCCCTTGTCTCAGTGCAGTGTTTTAGGGCTTCCTTGGAAATCTGATCTTGCCACTCCCATCATTTGCAGGGTGGTTGACACAGGCTTCACTTGGAAAGGAATGCTGTGACAGTTTAGAATAGCGACCAAGAGCTGCTCTTTCCAGCCTCTTCCCAAACTATCAAGGAAGGATCACTCACTAGAAATGTTTAAGAAGTGCATTTGATAATGCTCTCCTTTTGAGGAAAGAGTCCGGCCAGAAACTTTTGGGTTCTCAGCTTTAACTGCAGTGATATTTACTGGATTACAAGCTCACGTCTCACTAAGGTGTGGAGGTGCTGTCACAGAGCCCCCACACCTAGCACGGGTCTTGACCAGTAGAAGGAGTGAGACAAAGGCTATGTGGGGCTGAGGGTACCGCTCAGCCCTCTTCCCCTCAGCACGGATTGCTTTGGCAAAACATTTCATTCATGTTTATCTTCAAAAATATTTATTTATTTTCCGTTATGGGCTGGGCACTGCTAGGCATTGGAGATCAAACAGGGAATGAGAGAAGTGTGATCCCTCAGGTCCTGGAGTTTTTGTGATGGAGAGTGACAATCATTAATAAACTGCAAATAAACTAACATTTAAATAAAATAGTTTCAGATTGTGACCTGTGCTGAAGAGGAGCCCAGGGGCCTGAGAC
>NW_017733784.1:7912-10061 GCF_001890085.2 Hipposideros armiger
AGCTTTTCAACAGCTAGAGAAAAAGAGAAGGACAGGCATGTGAGATGCCAGTTACACATCCTGACGATGAGTTTCCTTCTTTCTTTTTTTCCTTCCTCCCTCCTTCTTACCTTCTCTCTCTTCACTGCTCCCTTTTTATTTTTACAAAAGTATGGCTTACCTACCTGCCCTGTCATCTCTTGGGAATGAGCAAGGCTGTCAGTGATAAGATATTCCTGGCTAATTGCACTGAGTACCTTGCTCCAGTGTTGTTGCTACACCAACAAAGCAATGTATTCAATTTCTTTTTTTGAAGCGATGAGCCGCATTAGCCAATAGCCAAGCCGGTGGATGTCAGTACCCCAACGAGAATCTCAACTTAAAGCAACTCCTAGTGAATTGGACCCAAGTCCAGGAGAAACTTGTGTTTCTTTGGAATTTGGGGAATCTTTAGATATCTACAATTGAATAGACAGTGAGGGCTGGCTTTTGATACTTTTTTGTTCCTTAAGTAGTTTATCAAATAGTAAAAACTTTCCCTTTAGTTTTGAAGGTGAACTCTTTTTCCTGTCTGTTTTCCTGATCACACACAAACTCTAGGAAATGATAGGGATAACTTGGTTAATAGTTTTTCTCAAGCTTTCATGGGCACATGGACGCCCTGGGGGTGACTATTCCTCTTCCAAATGTGTTGGTGAGGCCCCAGAGTCTGCGTTTCTAACAAGCTCCAGGTAACGCTGCTGCTGCTGCCCAGGACCACACTTAGAGAAACAAGGGCCTATTATGTTTGAAGGAGAGCAGAGTCCTACTTCTCAGGGATTTGACTTTTGCCAGGTCCAATTTGAAAATGTGTCCTTAAGTGATGTTGAGTGAGATGCCTATGATGACACTTTGCGAATTAGCTTGAAAGATAAAAAACTGAATACCAGTGGACAGTCTCTCCACAACTAAAGACTGCTTAGAGGCTGAAGTTGCTCGCTGCGTTTATAACCTTGTCTTTTAGACACAGGAAAGCACAGAGAACCACGGGAAAAACTTTGACCAAAAATTAAGTCAATGGCAGAGGTCGTCCCAGTTAACAGGATACCTGTGGCTGGGACTTCCTGTTTCTGCCCAGGACTCTTTATGGACACACTGACTTCCTTCTGCCTCAGTTTCTACAGTTACAAATTATGAAAGTGAGAAGATGGCTCTTTTCTAACATAGCTTCAGGAATAGGTGAGGTTCTTTGAGATTTTACAATCAAACATGGGACTTATGATTTAGATACACATTTCATTCAGATGGACCTAGGTAAATGCATAAAAAATATAATGTTGAATAATAATGCTTACTTATAATATATACCAGATAGTCCAAACATTTACCACGCAGTACTACACTGAATCCCCAAAACAATCCTATTAAGGAGGTATCATAATTATCCCCATTTTATGGATAGAGAAATAGAGGTACTCAGGTGATAAATAACTTCATCTTATGTCACATCAAACACATCGGCCTTTTATGATAAGAGATTGGAAGCTGAGTGCTTACAGGGATGTTTTATGTGATCTGCCTGAAGATTTTTTTAAAGTTGAAATAGTTGTCAGCTGTTATAGGCTACTCCTTTCTTCTTTTGAGAAACCAAAGTGCCTGGCAGCTTTAGGCTAGCATTCCTGCACAGCAACCATCATCTGGCACAGAGTAGCCACGCTGCCCCCAGAAGGGGTGTGAGCGCTCCGGCCCGTCACAGTTCCCACTTGGCCCATTTCAATTAGGTGTATTATTTCCTGGCTTCTTGAGTTTGAAATCCTGTGCACACTGTCATCGTGAAGGATCTTTATGTAACTAGGAATCACCATCCTTAGCTAGTGTTTTGTTGAGTTTTCACAGGGTGAAATGTACTGGGCTGGACTCCATAGGGCCTGGGCACTAAAGGCATATGGCCTAGCCCTCAAAATTTCTTTCTTCTGTGATTACAGATAGATATATTTTTAGAGTTTTAGAAGTATAACATTTCCCATTAGTACCATTGGAGCAAAACTAAGGTGTGTGAATGGGTGTGACTTCACACTGATGTAGCAGGAATACTGTTTCAATTGTGCCCCGTCTTGCCTCTCCTTTTCTTCTTCTCAGATATACCATTTTGCTTTTTGCAATAATTCATTAAATAAGATACAAGAGGGAC
>NW_017733785.1:0-848 GCF_001890085.2 Hipposideros armiger
ACAGCTCTCTATTGTATTCATCTCACTTTACTTTAGAGGAAAGTACTCAGCAAAACACCATGGGTATCATCTATAAGTGTGTGCAATAAAGGGTTAACTCAGTAGGCTTAAGATGTTCAAACCCTTCCTGCATATTCCAAAGAAAGGAATCATTAATTAGAAAGGGCATTTATTTTGGAACCAAAGGGAGTGTGACAAATCCAAAACAAATGTCAAATTTGATATATTGTAGTGAGAATTTAAAATCATGGAAAGAGTTTTGTTTTTTCCTGAAATATGTATTTATGTACTTTGACCTTATTTTTGTTTACACTTTATTGAATAATAAAACCTTGGATTAGTCCATAATAGAACTAAATTATTACAACTGACCTAGCCTCAAAGGTTAATGAAAATATAATTAATATTGCTTGTGCTACATGTAGCTGAAAAGAGCCATAAATACAATTAATCCTTGTTAGTTTACAAATTATTGACCTGATAGGCAATAATCTCTTAGCTTTATTGTATCAATTTAGCTAAAGTGTTTGAACACGGTCTTAAGCTAAAAAATCTTTCCTATTATTTCAGTGATTTAAAGAAACAAAAATAAATTTTTAATGAAGAACAGAAAATTCAACAGAGAAAAATTTATAAAATTATATATATGTATATATATATATATATATATCAATCAGTGTACATGTAAACAAGAATTTATGTGCCGATATCTGGAGAGAAGGCGGGGGGAGAGAGAGAATAAGAAGCAAAATATTTGGATTCAAAACTATGATGTTCTTTCAAAAATACATCTAAAATTTAAGTATAGTAGTAAATCAAAACATCTTAGGCATTAATACATATAAAAA
>NW_017733785.1:3563-4371 GCF_001890085.2 Hipposideros armiger
GTCCCAGTTATTCTCCTGGGTATTTTACATACACTCCACTATTTAATCTTCACAAAACTCCAATCAGATATATATTGCTTTCACATGTTTTCAAATGGGAATACCAAGCTTTAGTGAAGGAAATTAACTTACTCCAGATCCTGCAGTTAACACCTAATGAAGCCAAGACTCTTATTTCTATCTATTTACTTCTAGAACTGTGATCTTGACTATACACTATAGTGACTAAGAGCTCTCAAAATTTCCCTAGCCTCTGTGAACACTTTTTTGGGAAAGGCAGTCTCTTGGGTGAAGTGTTTCTATCCTTTCTTACTTTCTCAGTCACATAAGAATGGGTCTGGGACCTGGAATGTTCCCTTACACAAAGAGCCCACATAGACAACCTCAGGCTTATATCACCCCTATAGAAATAGCTTCCCTGGTTTCAGGCTCAAAGAGTCTTCTTTTTCTTTGCTTAAAGCACACGTGACTTGTGGTTCCTGGCCAACCCCACTGCTATACATGTCCTCCACAGGGAAGGAGCTGTGTTCCTTCCAGCGCAGAACAAAGGGGCTGCACGTTGACTGATTGCCCTGTTTTGGCCACAGGGACAGACCCGCTGGCCATGGGGGACAGTCATTCACTATTGGATATGATGTTCTCTGCCTCTTCTCTAAGTGAGGAAGACATTGTTCCATCCAGTGCTTGACTCTGCTGCGTTCTTTGGTGACTGTGATACCAAGATGCAGTGGGTAGAAAGGTTTGGGTCCACCCCTGGGATTGGCATGCAGTACTCTGCTTGACACACTCTTAGTTTAAAACAGAAGAC
>NW_017733785.1:7426-8344 GCF_001890085.2 Hipposideros armiger
TTACTTCTATACAAGAGAAACTAAATATTTTCTTACCTTTTTAATAGCATTTGATAATAATTAATATACATACTGATTACAGAATAGGAAGGGATAGGAAAACAGCAGAAAGCAATTGACCATTATAGCCAATACCTTTATTGGGATGATGAGAACAGTTCAACGCAATAGCAACACTGACCAGAACCTGTAGGACACACACAATACTGGCAATGACCTCCTACAAAAAGGCTACCTGGGTAATTTCCACTTATCAAAGATAAATGTAGACCCAATAGTTTTTTTCACCTTTAAAATTTAAATGACTCTTCTAGAACTATGTCAAGTTCCCAAACTTTGATAATTCTAATAGTCCTTGATGTGCAGAAATAAAATTTCTTTCTCATTTTATAAAATTGAAAACAACCTTTCAAGATAAACTTCCTTTCAATTTACCTGTTGCTTTTTTCATTTTAATAACAAATTTGTGTTTTGTTAAATTAATTAATAAACCACCTCTCCATTTCTTGCATTAATTTGATTTGAGGCTCTGCCCTTAGGAGCTATTAGTCATTTATAAAAATGGTGGTTTTGAGCAAAGTGTGTTACAAGAATATTGACTACTCTGTGAATCTATGTTTTGAATTATCATAGACCCTGCTTAATCTTAACTTTGACCTACTTACAGTTCAGGTTAATTAATAAAATTTCAAATTGCCCATTATTTCTATCTGTGTGTCTTCCTAGCTTCTTATGCATGCCATTAACTTTGACTTCCTTAAAAATTCCATTCCTTGGTGAAGGGAGGATAATTTGTCCAATTTAGACAACCTTCTCCTGCTTGACCAATTCCCTCATGATAAGCCAACTCATAGACCCATGGAAAACTGATGTAAAGGCTAACCTTAGGTCTGATTAGTCACAAAACAAGGCTCCCTG
>NW_017733786.1:0-1110 GCF_001890085.2 Hipposideros armiger
AGCTCTGGAAACTTGGGATGGGGAGCTGGGTGTGGAGCTGGAACTCATCACTCCTCTTGGGGGGAACGTCTGCAGCTGAGATAGCCCTCCTGATTTTGAGTGGTCACACATGTGTGTGGGACCAGCCTGTTCTGTGTCTCTGCTTCTCCTACCAGTCTCAAGGTGGCTTCTTCTGTATGTCCATAGTTGTAGGGCTTCCGTTCAGCTAGATTTTAGGCCATTCTCAATGATGGTTGTTCTGTAGTTCAGTTGTAATTTTGATGTCTTGAGAGGAGGTGAGCACAGTACTTACCTACTCCACCATCTTGACTGGAAATCTAATAAGCCTCAGATGGGAAACGAATGAGCTCAAAGAGATTGATTGACTTTTCCTGTAGCCCAATGAGTCGTAGGAATAAACAGTCAACTCAGATCTCCAAACACTTAATTGAGTATTCTTTCCACTTTACCATTTTCTTGCTTTCTTAGTTCTCCTCCCTCCCTGTCTCCCTTCCTCTTTCCCTCCTCCTCCATCTCTTTTTTCCTCTTCCTTTCCTACATCAACTTGTGTGAATGTGAAATGTTACTTAGATAAAGGAAGTATTTAATACACACACACACACACACACACACACACCTTATAAAGAAAACTCTGATGAATCACTACCCAGGTCAAGAAATATTGGGTTGTTGGAATGCCGGGGACCAAGGGCCCCTCCAGGAGCTGTGAGGGAGAGGTTGGTGCAAGGTCGCAATCTCTTACTGGGCTTCAGCAAAGCTGGCTCAGTGCCACAGCAAGCGGAGGTGGTTTCCTGGCACCCGGAGATGGCTTCCATACACTGGGTACAGCACATCCTGAGTTCTGATACATTGGTTGCTATCATCCTGCAACTGACGCAGGGAACATTCTCTGCCCAAGGCCACTCCTCCCCTTTCTCCTCCCACCGCATAAGCAAGGCTATACCAATAAACCACAGCTGCTAGACTGGGTCACTGTCCTCCCATCAGAGGAGACAGCTGTTCACCTAGCCCCCGCTTTCAAGTACTTCTTTGTCTGTCTTTCTTAATCCTCTGTCATCCCCACTTTGGCCCATTGGACTAGCTGCGTTGGATGCGGCGTCGGAAAAGTCA
>NW_017733786.1:2399-5703 GCF_001890085.2 Hipposideros armiger
AAACATGTATTTATAATAGAATTGTAAATACTTCCCGTTTGCCAGGTGGCATGGTGTTAAGCTTCATTAGTAGAGTGTACTAGAGGGATACCAGGGGAGAAAGGGAGTTTCTGCTTTTGGTTATGGTGTGTTTACTTAGGCAACCTTCTTCTGTATTTCTGAAATACAGTTGGCTTTGGCAGCAGTACCTGACTTCAGCAGTGCCCAGTGGCCAGCAGAATTTGGGACTTTCCCATGGACATCTTTCCCTGGCACCTTTTCTCAGAGCTTCATGAATGTCTTTGCCTAGTATCCGCTTGGATAGTTTCACAGGTTTTGCACCAGCTCGTGGGCAACTTCCTCAGGCACCCTAGAGAGCAGTTTCCCAATGAGAGATGGAACTTTCCCATGAATAGCTTTCCCTAGAACCCCTAAGAGAGCTGCCTTATCTAATATTGGATGTGCTTAAGAATATATGACTGTATCCAATCCAATTTATTTTCAGCACAGGTGTTGATCCAAATAACAGCCTATGTTTACAAGAGACATGAGACTCAACTTACTTTTTACAAAACAACAGTTTACTGAACTTTGAGAGACTAAGGTACTGGAGAATAGGATCTAGTTTAGACTCTTGAAATGGATATGATGCCATTGTTCTATAATTAAAGTCTTTTCCCATTCACCTCAAGAAAATTCCAGCCTCACTAGCTGATTAGCATAGATGGCCCATCATGACTTTGCCACAATTATCATTCAAGACTCATTTCTTGCCCTATTTCTATACTAACTCTAAGTTCCAGTCACCCTGACAGCTACATTTCCCTGAATGTAGCATGGTCTTTTAAACATGTCTTTTGTACATTCTACTCTACCTGCCAGGTTAATTCTTACAATTCAACCTGTAGTTTGGACATAGCCTCTGAAAACTTCTGTTGGCCATATTTATGTGCTTCTCCTTAGTGCTTTCATGAGCTACTTCTACTTGTATGTAACACATTATATTCATCCACTAATTCAAAAGGCCATTCATTCATTCAACAAATATATGTTTAACATCTCCCTTCCTCCNCTTCATTTATTCCAGAGATATGTAGTGATACATTATTATAGTTTTAATTTGCATTACCCTAATGATTAATAGTGCTGAGTATCTTTTAATGTGTTTATTTGTCTTCCCTATATCAGCTTTAGTGCAGTGTCAAAGTTTTTTGTCTTTTTTTTTAATTGGGTTCTTTGATTTCTTCTTACTGAATCATAAGTTCTTTGTCTATATTTTAGATATGAGCCTTAATCAGATATATATTATGCCAATATTTTCTTCAAGCCAGTGGCTTGTCTTCTCATTTTTGAGACAGTGTCCCTTGAAGAGAAAACGTTTTAAATTTTGATGAATTCTGATTTGTTGAGTTTACTTTATAGTTCATGCTTTCTTTGTATGTTGTATTTAAGAAATCTTTCCACAAACCAGCATTATTAAAATTACTACTCTGTTTTCTTCTAGAAGTTTTACAGTTTTAAGTCTTACATTAGATCCATAGTCCATTTTGAGTTAAGTTTTGTGTATGTTGTGAGTAAGAGTCAAGGTTTATAGTTTTTGTTTATAGCTAACAATTGTTATAGAACTACTTGTTGAGAGGATTATTAATTTTCTATTGGACTGCCTTGGCACCTTTATCAAAGCTAATGCGTGCATCTTTTTCAATATTTTCTATTCTGTTCCATATACATCTATTTTATGCCACTATAACACTATTTTATAGTAAGTCTTAAAATTAGAAAATTTAAGTCCTCCAACTTGGAAATTCTTTTTCAAAATTCTTTTGGCTATTCTAGATAATTGTGTTTCTATACAATTTCTACAGAAATTTTGTCAATTTCTGAAAAAAAATAATATTTGAGATATTTTTAATGATCAAAAATAAGCTTTTATTTTAGTTTTCTAATCTTTAAAAACAATTCCAAAATAAGAAGCACAAAATATTTTTGAGGAATGGTCACTCACCAGAGTATGTGTCCAGCTTCCTAAATAACAACACTGAAAAGGCCAACATTATTCAAATGTCAAATTTTTTTTAATTGAATTTATTGGGGTGACATTGGTTAGTAAAATTATATAGGTTTCAAGTGTACAGTTCTATAATACATCATCTATATAAATTCTATAATACATCANGTTTTGAACTCTGTATCTGGTAGATTGCTTGTGTCCATTTTGTTTAGTTGTTTTTCTGGAGCTTTGTTCTGTTCCTTTATTGGTGACATGTTTCTTTGCCTCCCCATTTTGGCTGCCTCCCTGTGCTTGTTTCTATGTATTAAGTAGGGCTGCTATGCATCCTGGTCTTAGTAGAATGACCTTATGTAGTAGGTTTCCTGTGAGATGCAGTGGTATGGTCTCCATGGTCATGAGAGTCGGATACTCTAGATACATCCCTTGTGTGGGTTGTGTGTGCCTTTTTGTTGTAGTTGATACTTGGTTGCTATTTGCATGTCAATGGGAGGGACTGGCCCTCCCACTGGTTTTGAGGACTGGCCATGACTACAGTAGAGGAGCTGTGGTGTATGGGCTGATCCTACAGAGCAGGGTTTGCTTCAGTAGGTCTCTGATGCCTTCCCAATCTGCCTTTTGAGTGTGCCATCCTTGGTGGTGGCCAGATGATGCTCTGGCTTTGTCCAAAGCTGGTCACCAAGTGTGACAGCCATGGGGTCTCCTAGAAGTGGATTGCTGCAGGCCTAGTGCCCTGCCCAGGGCCTCCTGCTATGAGCCACAAAGCAATATGCAGATGACTGCCACCCACACTGGGCTTGGAGATGCCTTGAGAGAGGTCAGTCTGTGAAACGTGGCCAGATGTTGCTACTGCCGGACTTAGGGCTGCTCAGCCAGAAGTACAGAAAATGCCAAAGCCAGATGCTGCTTGTTAAGGTTTTGCGAACCTTTGAGAGATTTGAGGAAAGTTCATAGCATGAGCCGAGGCAGGCCATTTATACGGAAAAGCCACTGGAAGTGGCTTGGGTGTGCCTGAAAGTTGAGTGGGGCATGGTCTCAGGGAATCTTGAGGGTGGGGCCAATGGAAGGAGATAGCCAGTTTGATGGAGATGCAGATATGGTGTCTGACTGTGTCTGCATGCAAGGAGGAGGGAGGGCTCAACAAGGAAATAATGACTTGTGCTAGCTCCTCCATCTGGGAGAATGCTGCCTCTCCAGCCCACACTCTGAAGCTCAACAATTCAGCTCCTCCCTGAATGTCCCTGGTGCCTTTCAAGCTGCTGCCCCAGTGCTGTGTGTCTATCAGTGAGTAAGTTCACATGAGGGCCCTTTAAGAGG
>NW_017733786.1:7287-9602 GCF_001890085.2 Hipposideros armiger
TCTTCTAGTATGCTAAGTAGCAAACTGTCAATTGTTTATTGAGATACCAATAGCTGCATGACTTGGAGGAGCTGCCTCTGGAGTGTGGCCCCTCAGGTATAATGCCAGCTGACTGACTCTAAAATTTAACTGGTGAAACATAATGTTCTACTGATTATGCTAAAATATTTCAAAGTAAATCACAGACCTTGTAACAGGATTGCATTTCTACTTTGCACATTTTTTTTTTGGAGCTCCCTTGTTTTTCTTTTGGATTCTGCTTCCATTTTTGGAAAGGTAATTTTTTTTTTACCTTAATACACTTTTTGGTTTTGCCCATAAAAAGCAAATATTGGGATGCTCTGTTGTGATCTGTATGATATTACATCTACAGTTATAAAAGTCAAACTATTTGGATATTATTAACCACATCTATTAACTGTTTAATATAGCACTGGGAATTTTATTGGGCATTTTGGAGATATTGTTTAATTCAAACATCAAAGAGATCTGATAATTAAGGTATTTTCATTAGCAGCAAAATAAATCTGACACTCCAAAAGATTAAATAATTCAGCCAAGGTCACACAGTAAGTGGCAGTTACATTATTCAAACCCAAAGCTCATGCTCTTAATCAATTCAATATACTACTCTAATGGGTTTATTTTAAAATACACATTGTTATTTAAAGATAGTACATCTATCTTTACCCCTAATTATTAATATTTTAACAAATGTTCAGGAACAACAATAAGAGGATGAAGTATTGTGTCTTTTTGTGGTGGCTGTAGATAAAATTTGTGTTTTATAGGTGTTGTGTTGCTTCCATTTATTAACATCCATTTTAAAGACAATTACAACATATCCAGAAAGTCTCCTGTTATCCAAGGCTAGTAGCTCTTGGTAATTTTGATTTAACAATCCAGAAACCTTCCAAATGACTGAAGAACTGTCTCTCTCACTAGCTTCCTCTCCTCAAGCTTTTGTTAAGACTTCTTTGGGCTCATTAGATGCAGAGAACTACATTCCTGTATTTGCAACACAGGAAATAAGTATCACAGAGATTTGTCAAGTAGCTTGAAGATGACTCTCATATCTTTGCACCATGAATGTAAATCTTTTTATAAAAAACATTTCAAATATAATTGGTNTCTACCTGCCAGGTTAATTCTTACAATTCAACCTGTAGTTTGGACATAGCCTCTGAAAACTTCTGTTGGCCATATTTATGTGCTTCTCCTTAGTGCTTTCATGAGCTACTTCTACTTGTATGTAACACATTATATTCATCCACTAATTCAAAAGGCCATTCATTCATTCAACAAATATATGTTTAACATCTCCCTTCCTCCCCAACACACTGAGACAATGACGATACAAAGATGAACAAAGAAACCATTACCTCAGCTTTATATTCTTATTTGTCCTTGTCTACTTAATCGTCTGTCTTCCCTAGTCTGTTATTAGGTTGTTATCTTTCAGGACCTGGTAAAGTGCCAGCACACAAAAACTACCAAATAAATCTTTCTTGAAAGTATTAATTAACAAGTGCTATAGCAGACAAAAAGGGAATTAGGAAATTCCAAAAGATAAAACTTGCATTGAGATATGCCAAAATGTAAACAGAGGTTTAGCTATATCTTTGTAGTGAGTTTCTGGTGAGTTTTACTTTCTTCTTTATATGTTTTTATATTATTTGATATTCCTGTGGTGAACATATTTATATACAGAAGGATAAAATAATTAAATGTTTTCAAAAGCCTTAAAGTAACTCTGAAGCTATTCACTGCAAGCTCAGAGGTTTTTGTATTATTCTAGAGCTGCCTCAAACCAACACACCCTGCCTTTTCCCCCCATTTTGGCAAATCGGCATTTGGAGGGTTCACTATAGTAAAAGTTATCTGTGAGAACGTTTGGTTCACTACTTCAGAAGTTGAAGTACCAATCACCATCAAAGAGGACATGTAAAAAGCTGGTTAGTTAAAACGTGTCTTCCAAATAATTCCCATAACCTTCTAAATCCAATTCTCTCTGGCAAACTTCAAGCCTGTATTTTTATCACTTTAAACCCAGACATTCCTAGCATTACTTTCAATCGCCCATTTCAGCACCACCTGACAAACAACTCGAACTCTTTTAGTTGATGATATATTTTTAGAATACCTCTTTTCCCATGGGTTTCATGGCTTTGCTTTTATGCCTCTTGGGATGAAACATGGCAGAAAAGCCTGTGGTTGGGACACATAGCTACATAGCTGCTACCTTGAGCAATCAGTTTTAGAAAATGTCCTGGGCTGTTGTTCAGAGGTGAAGAATACCTAAGGCAGAAGCCACG
>NW_017733786.1:12327-13321 GCF_001890085.2 Hipposideros armiger
CAGACTTATCGTCAATTCTGGTGAGAGAGGAGAAATTTGAAAACCTATCACAGGGTTAGTCAACATTAGGGAAAGGAATGTTACTGAATGCAGGTGCCAGTGAATGACATCTTGAAAGCAGCATGGCACCCTAGTAGGAATATGAGTTGGAAGTCCAAATTAAACTTCTGTCACATATGGTTTGTCTGTCCAGATTAACCTCTCAGAGTTCAATATTCACATCTATAATAGGGGGACAATATTAATACCTATCTGAAGTGAATGTTGCTAAGCTCATTTGTGTCCAGCATATTCATGAAGTACAATAAATGCTAGTTTTCCTTTTCCAGTCAAGTAAATGAAGAAAACAACTTTAAAGAAGAAGGACATAAACTTGCTGGTTGTTTAAATTCACTTGACTGACTTCCTGTGTTTTTATAATTTTTTGCAAGAGTATGAAGTACTTTTATAAATCTTTTAATTTCAATAAAACAGGAAACACTGTATTGGAAGTCTAGAATAAATATTAGGCTCAGAAAGATCACCTATTAAAATGCCACACATGTCAAAAACTAGCAATCCAAATCTTTGAAGTTAAAACAACAGAATCAGAGGCTACTCAAAAGGAAAGAGTAACTTGCTGATTAATGCAGATACTGTCCAAGAAAGCAAAGGGGTGTCTCCTTTGAAGTGCCCTCTCACTCCACGTTTTCTCCCCTCCTTCCCTGACTCATCCTCTGAAACCTGCCATTCCTCAGTCCAAGGTGGGGTCTCAGGCAAGGGGAGAAAAAGAAGTTACTCCAGGAAGACTTCTTTTTGCTTTTGTCAAGAGCAGTAAGTCTACGAGACCATAGAAGTGGGGCCATTCCATGATTATAGTACAAAAGGGACGCTTTCAAATGCAAGGGCAATTTTAGAAAAAGTGAGTGAATTGGCTGTGTCTATACTAAAGATGAAACTAAGGGAATGCCACCTTCTCAGCTTTCAAGTTGAAGATGACATATGTTGGATAGAA
>NW_017733786.1:19506-20280 GCF_001890085.2 Hipposideros armiger
AAATAATGAAACAGTAACATTGCCTATTATGTCTTAGGGGTCTGTTTCTGTTTTTAGAGGTGTGATATCAGACAAGTCATTCTTTTTATCAATTTTACTGTGAAGAAGTAGATGATGGTAATGAGGGGAGTGGGAATGAAGACAAATTTCACTTATATCCCAGTTTTGCCTCAGTTTGTCTCTACAGGACTATGGTGGTGAAGTCATCTACCCTTAATCTTTAGCCACAATGATGGTACAGCTACCTTCATTGAAGCCAACTAAAGCCAACGTAGAAAAGTATTGCAAAGCGAAGTATCACTAAATTCGACACTTGACTTTCCTGGTGGAATATGGTGTGTTTCGGTTGTTCAGCAGAGAAGGGAAACAGAGGGTCAGAAGTAAACTAAAAGGTGCAAAACTTCCAAGTTATAAATATTAGGGAGTGGATATTCTTTTAGTCAAGATAGTGCTTCCTAAAAATTCTTGGCACAAAGTGCCTTCCAGTGGTGCTGGTGGTACAACGTGTATTTAGGTGGCTCCGCGTTCGCAGTCCTCAACGGCCTGGCTCCTTCTGCTTCTGTGCTCCTGAGCACTCGGAGCCTTGAGTCCTGGTCACCTCAATCGCATTGCACCTGCAGCCCTTATTTTTGCCCTCCTGGTATTCCTGCTCTAGTGCCTGCTTTCCCCAGACCCTGCCCTCCTCAACTTCGGCCTACTCATTCTTTTCTTTCACCTTGGAGCTGTCTGCAATGATGCCGTTATTTTACCACTAAGAAATGGCAGCTATTCTAC
>NW_017733787.1:0-959 GCF_001890085.2 Hipposideros armiger
AGCTTAAAAATCTTTCATGTTCCCTTTCTGTACAAAGATGTGTCCCAATCATGTCCCCAAGGCCTCCAGTACTAGCTGGGATATGAATGTAGGCTACTTGAATCATATTGTTTCCCAGCTTCCCAATACCCTAGCTTAGTTTTACAAACTATGTATATTTTTTTAACTCACTCGCAAAAAAAATGAAATCAAAGCCTCCATTCTTTCTTTATTATTTCCCCCATTTGTACCTCTTTCTAAAATGAGAAAATTCCAGTTGCACTGCTAATTGTTGTTAATGTGATTCACTGTATAGGTAGCTTGTAAAAGCCCTGTGAGCCATATTGCTACTAAACATAGACACCATTTGGTGGTTCTATTTTAATGAATCTATTTAATTAATAAACTATCATTTGATTATTATTGAGTTAGTTTAAAATCATAGATTTATTTTTTCTTGCGATGAACAAATGGTCATTAAAGCAATCATTGTCTTTTTAACCATTATTTCTTTTCTCTCCTGCCCCAAGAAAGAAAATCTGATTTCCATGGCTACATATAGCTATATAAATTATTCCAAATGAATTACATATGAATTTATATAACTAAACATAGATGAAGGTGTGGCTTCCTTTTTGGTAAGTCAAGTGTAATCATATAGTGTAATGAAGCAGCCAAATTTCATTGAGTAACACAGAGGACTGTATTAAATATCAATCCATATTTTCTTTCTTTTGACAACTATTTCCTGAGCCCTGCAGTGTTTAGGAACTGTCCTAAAGCCTGTAGATATATTGGTGAGCAAAAAAGGTACAGCCCCGCCCTTCTGAAAGTCATAGCCTAAACATACACATGAACATACACTTACATACTAACTACATGTGTACATAATTATATTTTATGTGTTGCATATATTAACTATGCTCAAATAGATGCCATCCTCCAAATCTAGCACAGGAATCAAAATACATGTAAAGACT
>NW_017733787.1:4339-9377 GCF_001890085.2 Hipposideros armiger
GAGGAATAATATGTTAGCACTTCTAATCTTTTTTTCCTTAGGCATCACATACTTAGAATGTGTGGTTTAACTATGTAGTCAGGATCTCACCTGCCTGTGTCTATCCCTGGTATAGGGGACTTTTTAAAAGGGTTTCTCTCCCAGCCCCTATATCCATTTTGTTTTTCCTTATTCTTTAGTCCAACTAACATTATCAGAGCCCTTGCCTGTCTTGGTTCCATGAACTTTCTCCCTTTCTCCCTTTTTCTCGTAGTGGATACTGAATCAGCACTTGGTGAGACAGTAATTCATACTGCAAAGAGTTTAGTTTTAATGTCACACTGACATGAGCTCAAATTCAAACTGACCTTAGACAAATTGCTCAGTTGCTCTGAACATCTCTACCTTCATCTATCAAATAAGGGTAACTTTCATCTCATCGGATGCTTTATAAATTGAGTTCACACACATAAAGTGACTAGCCCTAAGTGTGAGGGTTTTTTTGTTTTGTTTTGTTTTCTTTTTCCTTTTGAATCTCCAGACTTTTATTCACAATGACTCATCTAAGTCAGCACTTTTACAAGCCCCTGTGTTATTTTCCTAAAAGGGAATTCCTTGAAGCTACCAACAGTTTTCCTCTTTGAACATGTTATGATATATTTCGGACATGATAAAGAAGCTTATGGCTTTTTAAATATTTATGTTCTCCATGCCATGCATGCCAATTGTGTTTGCTCTCTTCATTTCTTTACATGCCAAGGAGACAAGCCAAACAGTGTGAGAGGAACATACTGTCAGGACACAAACTCAGCTTGTCTGACACACGCTCTGCACATGTAACCTTAATGGAAAAGAGTGGAGACTGCTCCCCGGTGATGCAGTGATACCTCGATTAACGAATCAACCAGGAACAAAACTCCTTCATAAGCAAGTCAGCTGAGTCAATTTTTATTTTCATTTTACTTTATTTTTTGAAGACCTAATTGGCTTGATTAAGAGATTTATGAATCAGGCAGCATCCCATCTAGCGACTAGATGGGAGCTCCCCGATTTTTATTTTAAACTTGATGAATTAAATGAAATAGCACTGGCTTATGTCATATAATTCAGCAGTAATACTCGTATTCTGGGTAAGCTACTCTTGTGCATGGAGCAGAAATACCTTCTGAGCAGAAATACCTCCTAACAGAGTGTCTATTAATATAAAGGTAAAGGGTGGATTCTAGGCAAAACTATGAAGCTGCTTCAGATAAACTTATTTTTTTTTCACTATTGTAACTACTGTGCTCCACCCCCTACAGATACCCAGCAGTCAATTATTACCCTGAAACTGTTGCTGCACTCAAAAAGTCTTCCCTTTAATAATAGGAATCAAAATGATTCACACTTTGAGTTCCAGTTCATCTTACCTTCTATTGATATTACTTCTTAAGTAATATCCCACAAGTTAGCACTATTGAAGGAGATTCTGACTTAACTGGCTTGACGTGGGGCCCAGAGTTTAGCATTCTAATAGAGATCCAGGGTTGTGAACCACTGCTTTAGCATCAAGTTGTATTTTCATAGTGTGGCTTCCCCTTTTATAATATCCATGTTTATCCACGTGTGGGCTATGGAACACGTGTCAAAACCACTCGGGGTACTTTTAAAATGCAGGTTCCTGTGGCCTCACCACAGAATCAACCACTACCGAGTACTGAAGTGTGTGGCACATGTGAAAGAGTGTGTGTGTGTGTGTGTGTGTGTGTGAGTGTGTGATGGGAGGGGTAGGAAGGGAGAGACAGCTAGAGTATTGGTGCTTAACCAACATCCAAAGTGATTCTGAGTCACTGTAATGTTTAATAACCCCTATCTAATTTATAACTTCTACCTCATGGAATAATATTTTGACTATTTACAAAGACTTTTAATTTCTCTTTGCTACTAGAAAATCCCCACAAATTGGTAATGGTGGGGTATTTATATGTTATATACCATTTATATGTTAAAAAATATTAGTTATAAAAAATATAATAATTGACACTCAAGCTAAATACGGTCAATCTTTTTTTTTGCAAAAGGAAAGAAAAATCAAATTTAGACGATGGAATAGTCTTTTCTAATACAGGGTTCAAAAGTATGATTATGCAAATGTTAATTTAATGTAAATACCCATTAACATGCCATTATCTAATGACATATTTCTAATATATACACAAAATTACAAGTCAAGAACTTATAGTTTGGAAATGTGCAATATATCCATGTTCAATCTCAATCTCTCTCTCTTTCTTTCTCTGTTTGCCCACCTCCCCCCAATCCTACTACAGCATCAGATGAAGAAGAGCCAACTTCAGCAGGTAAAGTTCCTATTTTGTAAAGATTATTCCTATTTAATTTAATGCCTTTAATAATGGAGGCACAACCCTTTGAAGTGTATATTTTAAGGTTTCAACCAGAAAACTGGCACAGTTTTATTCATTTACTTTTTTTTAAAATTTCTTGGACCCATCATGTTGTCCGAGACTAAATGATGTTAGAGTTTTAAATCAAAAGAGAAAGGAACTGAAAATTAATTATCAAAGGAGACAACACAACACAAAATATCACATCCAGATTAAAGAATAAAGAAAGTTAAAAAATTAAAACCTTGAGTAAAATGCTGAAACAATAAAATGAGAAGAAAAACCTAATATCAAAAAATTCAGAAAAAAATAACATGGGGAGAATACAAAAAGAAGAAAATGATAAAATGCACTCTCAGAACTATGACCTTTTTTGATAGATTATCGCATTATCAAATATGTAACCAACAGTGAACATGATGTTCTTTTAAGCTTAAGAATAAAGAGTATGTTGTTCACAGGTGATTCATTAATAATCAAAGTTCACTCACTCACTTTATTTAAAAACATGATTTTTACAGTTATATCTTCATAACACTGAAACCTGGCATCATGAATCTCTTCTTCACCCAGCGAGTCATTTATTAAGCACAGGCTCAGGCCTGAACTAAGCATTATGAAGAATGCAAATGGCAGAGAAAGCATGGTATCCTCAATATGGTTCTAGGACAGTGGGATGGCTGAAAGCAAAATGTCAGGAGCCTGAAGATCAGACACATTTGTAAGGATTAAGGCAGCACAGCCAACCTGATTAGCAGTTAATAAAAGGTTCATGCCAACAGACCAGCCACATCAGGGAAAAGGGGCCAAACCTGAGATGTAGGGGTTAAAGGCTGGTCTAAAGAGAAAAGATGTGACCTCGACACTAGACTCCTTAGGCTAGTAATTGAGAAAAGGAATTAGGCCTGAAAGACATGAACAGGAAGTGTTTACTGAACTAATGGACAACATGGAGCTTGATTTTATAGGAAGGGGTGAATCTCATCCATTTATTGGAACTCAGGTAAAAAGTAGGGTAATTTCAATTCACAGACTTAACATATTTCAACTGGCACAGGACGCTTCTTGATTTCTACCTCCCTCCAAAACTCTGCAGGAATTTTTACCTGTAAGAGTAAGTTCAAAAGATCTAAAAGTCAATGGAAGAAAGCAAAACTGACACCTTACAAATATCTTGATAAACTCCAAGGATGCCATACTGCATCACANTCTCTTCTTCACCCAGCGAGTCATTTATTAAGCACAGGCTCAGGCCTGAACTAAGCATTATGAAGAATGCAAATGGCAGAGAAAGCATGGTATCCTCAATATGGTTCTAGGACAGTGGGATGGCTGAAAGCAAAATGTCAGGAGCCTGAAGATCAGACACATTTGTAAGGATTAAGGCAGCACAGCCAACCTGATTAGCAGTTAATAAAAGGTTCATGCCAACAGACCAGCCACATCAGGGAAAAGGGGCCAAACCTGAGATGTAGGGGTTAAAGGCTGGTCTAAAGAGAAAAGATGGGACCTCGACACTAGACTCCTTAGGCTAGTAATTGAGAAAAGGAATTAGGCCTGAAAGACATGAACAGGAAGTGTTTACTGAACTAATGGACAACATGGAGCTTGATTTTATAGGAAGGGGTGAATCTCATCCATTTATTGGAACTCAGGTAAAAAGTAGGGTAATTTCAATTCACAGACTTAACATATTTCAACTGGCACAGGACGCTTCTTGATTTCTACCTCCCTCCAAAACTCTGCAGGAATTTTTACCTGTAAGAGTAAGTTCAAAAGATCTAAAAGTCAATGGAAGAAAGCAAAACTGACACCTTACAAATATCTTGATAAACTCCAAGGATGCCATACTGCATCACATGCATTGTAATTGTAACTGCCTTGTTAATGGAATCACAGAATTAGATAAACTCTCAATTAAAGTTTCATTTTCATAATCTCATTAGATAATGTATAACTTGATGTGGATAATAAGGACTCCCTATCATTTCCTCCTGTTCTAGTCAGTATTGTGTTGCCTGTTTTTTAGGAGACACCTAATGACATGATTGATTAGCAAACTCATCTGTTGTTATGAGTCTCCTCTGCCTCGTTTCTGACTGTTTTTAGCCCTAACTTGAGGCTAAAACCAGTCAGAAATATAGAGTCTGCAGGGTTTCGCAGACTCTGTATTTCTCAACTTTAATTGAATTTTGTCTTTGTGTGAGTATCAAACCTTGAGAGCACCCATGTTTTACCAACCCAGTTTCCTTTCTTTTATACTGTTACCCCACCCTTGCTATTTTGCTTGCCAAGTAATTTTGATGTCATTACAAAATATTTTTGCACAATGAAGATTAATTTTAACCTAATGCAAATGTTATTTAAGTACAATATAACTTTCTTAGTGTAATTTTCTTATTCTAAAGTTATTTTAATCTTTCTGCTTACTAAGAATGTATTTTGGTAAATATAACTGAACATTTTTTTCTTCAACTGTTTGTTTTACTCTACAGTGATTGGAACATCATAGAGTTTAAATTATATTTTAAAAATATTTTTGCTTTTGGGCATGATCAAATGTTTTGTTGTGCTTTTAGCACAGGGTTTTAGAATAGGAGAAATGTATTCTTAAGGAATATTTTAACTAAATAATTTCACATACAGATTATATTCACATTGAGAAAATGTATCAT
>NW_017733788.1:0-3033 GCF_001890085.2 Hipposideros armiger
CTAGGCACAACATATAAAAAAAATAACTACTATCCCAGTAAATGCCACAGAAACACACTTTTCTACCTTTCCCTGAAGTTCTCATTTCTAAATGTTTTGTATTTGACCTTTCAATATAACTCTGCTGGATATTCTGCAAATGTATAAATCAAATAATTTAACTTAAGTATTTGATTTCCTAATGGCAATATGACCAATATATTGAATTCTGAAATCGAGGTGATAATTAATAATTTCTCTGATGTAGCTTCAAGCTACAGGGAGCATAGTTGAGCAAGAAACCCTACTGACTACAGATATTTGAAATCCATCATAATGGGCCCATTCACGCTGGGAGGGGATTCCTCTGATGGCCCAGATTTTCTCTTGAACTCCATGATAAAATCCAAGCCTTCCTTGGAGACCAATGTTCTCAGACACTTCCACCCAACCTCCCTCTCTGTAACCTTCACTCTGAAGGCATTTGCAGTCTAAAGGTTCAGCCAGCCTTCCCCCTTCACGCCTCACTTTCTCTCACAGGTGTTTCCTTTTATTTAACTCCAATATTGTGTCTAGTTCTAGACAACCACTAAAACAGCCTCTAATCCTCTCCTCTGTGAGGTCTGGGTGGGCTCCAAGACTGAGACAGGAGTGAGCATGGAGGAAGAGTCAAGTTTCCCCAGATGGAGGGAGGACATGTGCAAAGCTGGGGAGCAGGTGGGTCCCTGCTGCTTGTGGAAGTGGAACACAGCCTCTCCACACTGTCCCATATTAAACTTCTCATTTAGAGCAGTTAGTGCAACACCCAGCTAGTTTTAAATTCTCTTTTTAGTAATTCATTTTTCTCTCTTTTTCTTTCATTACAGAAAATATCCTAATACAGTTGCATTTCGTCATTATGGCAAATGCTGACTCTGCTTGAGTTACACATTCCTATGGCTTTTATTGCAGCCCTATTTTGCAGTGGATTCTACAACCAGTCTTCTTACTCGGGGCTTTAAATTCCTTGATGATTAGACACAGCCTTCCATGGTACACAAGATGGAATAGAAGATGCTGAAGATTTTTTCCAACTCAAATAACATTTATTTGAAACATTTTTATTCTCTATTCTATTATTCAATGAGAATTGAAAAACTATCTTAATTGTGTTTGATACTATCAAACCTAATGCAATTTACTATCATAAATATTTCAATCAATAAAAATGTTAAATAACATTCTTTTATTCTTTGGTTGATTAGTGAGTTTAAACACATGAATATTTTTCTTTTATAAAGATTTTTTATTGGGGAATTGGGGGATGGGAACAGCGGTGGTGAATTGGGGGATGGGGAACAGAAAGTTGCTGTCCTTTTATTTTTGTTCTTCAGTCTAGTTGTGGAGGACGTTGCTTCACTGGCCCAAATTGGCATCATCATTGCGCTCTTCCCGGGTGAGGCAGATCAGTCGCCGGCTTCTGGATGGCCACTCACTGCAGCTGCTGGCCGCTCACGCTGGCTGCTGGCCACTCACGCTGGCTGCTGGCTGCTCACGCTGGCTGCTGGCTACACACGGTAGCCCATGGCAACCCACTGCAGCAGGGGCTGCAGCCTACGCCGTCGCCGGCGACTCACGGCAGCCCAGCTCCAGGTTGAGCTGTTGTTCAGCATCTTAGCTGTGGAGGGCAGTGTCACTGGCCCTCATATGTGGGATCCGAACCGGGGCCCTCTGGCATCCCAAGCCAGTTCTTAACCAATGCGCCACTCGGCCGGCCTAAACACATGAATACTTTTAATAACTATAATTACATAAATATTTTAAAAGGTGAAAAAATAATATATTAGTTGGGTGTTTATTAAAGTGACAGTCACTTGGGCTCCTGTTTATCCCAAAGAATAAAAATCTCTAGAACAAGGACCTGGAAACTTGAATTCAAACAAATACCCCAGGTCAATATTAGATCACAAATGTTAGGCAAAATGGACTGATATTCTAAAACATAGGACATGTCTACAATTGAATGAATTGCAGAGCCTATTTAAAGATATTGTACAATCTCTGAGGCTGGGGGGAAATTACATTATGTTCTTTGTTTCTTACAAATCAGTCGAGACATAGGTTGATAGTGTTCTGTATATAGTCTACATGCTAGGCCCTTATAGATATATGACTTGCAAACGTTTTCTGTCATTTTGGGGTTGCCTTTTTTACTTTATTGATAGAGTCGTGTCATGCAAATTTTATTTAATTTAATGAGGTCCAGCTTATCTACGCTTCCCTTTGTTGCTTGTGCTTTTGGTGTTATGTATAAGAAATTGCTGCCTAATCCAAGCTCAAGAAGATTTGCACCTAGGTTTCCTTCTAGGAGTTTCATAGTATTAGTACTTACTTTTAGATCTTAGATATCTTTTGAGTTATTTTTTGTATATAGGGAGAATTATGGGTACAAAGTTATACTTTTGCATGTGGCTATCCAGTTGTCATAAGGCCGTTTGTTAAAAAGACTATTCTTTTGTCATTTGGTTTCTTGAAACTGTCATCAAAAATCAACTGATTAATCAAGACAGTGTAGTATTGGTGAAAGAATAGACAAATAGGTGAGTCGAACAAAACAGGGAGCCTAGAAATAGACACATATATATAGTAAACTGACCTTTGACAAAGGAGCAAAGGCAATACAACGGAGCAAAAATAGTTTTCTCAATAAATGTCACTGGAACAACTGGACATCTACATGCAAAAAGCCAGAAACAGACCTCACACCCTACACAAAAATTATCTCAAGTGGATCACAGACCAAAATGCAAATGCAAAACTACAAAACTCCTAGAAGAAAACACAGGAGAAAACCTCGATGATCTTGGGTATGGTGATGGCTTTTTAGATACAACACGAAATAACTCATCCATGAAAAAAATAATTGATAAACTGGAGTTCATTAAAATTTAAAACTTGTGTTCTGTGAAAGACAATATCAGGAGAATGAGAAGCCAAGACTGGGAGAAATATTTCCAAAAGACATATCTGATAAAGGTGTGTTACCCAAGATATACAGAGAACTCTTAAAACTCA
>NW_017733788.1:6538-7742 GCF_001890085.2 Hipposideros armiger
ACCGTATGAAGCCAGCAGCCGCAGTGAGCGGCCAGCAGCCGCAGTGAGCGGCCGTCCAGAAGCTGGCGACTGATGTGCCTCACCCGGGAAGAGCGCAATGATGGTGCCAACTTGGGCCAGCGAAGCAACGTCCTCCACAACTAGACTGAAGAACAAAAAAAATACAACAACAGCAACTTATCTGTACCCCTTACCCCAATTCCCCAGCACTGTTCCCATCCCCCAATTCCCCAATTTAAAAAAAAATCTTAAAAATAATGGCTAGAAGATGGGAATAGATATTTTTCCAAAGAAGACATACAGATGGCCAACATGTACATGAAAACATGCTCTACATCATTGATCATCACGGAGATGCATATCAAAACGAAAATATCACCTAGTACCTCATAGGAGGTGTATCATAAAAAAAAATAAGAGACAACAAAGGTTGGAAAAGATGTGGAAAAATTATAATGCTGTCCACTGCTGATGCTGTAGTCTGAATGTGCCCCACACAAATTTAGAGTTTGAAATCCTAACTCTTAAAGGTGATGATATTGGGAAGTGGGGCTTTGGGAGGTGGTTACTTAAATCATGAAGGTGGAACAATCATGAATGCCATTAGTGCCTTATAAAAGAGGCCCCAGAGAGACCCCTAGTCCCTTCTATTATGAGAGCACAGTGAGAAGGCACCGGATCCGGATATAGACCAGAAACAGGACCTTCACCATGATGTAACCATACTGGCACTTTGATTTTGGACTTGCCAGCCTTCAAAACTGTTAAATTCCTGTTGTAATAAGTTCCTCAGTCTGTGGTATTTTGTTATAGCAGCTAAATGGCCTGAGATACTTGGTAGTAATGTAAAACGGTATTGCCACTATGGAAAATGGTATGACAGTTCCTTAAAAAATTAAAAACAGGACTGCCATTTGTCTAACAATTCTGCTCCTAAGTTTATATCCAAAAGATTGAAAGCAGGATCTTAAAGTGATATATGCACTCCCATGATTACTGCAGCACTATTCACGGTAATCAAATTTGGAAATAAGCTAAACGCCCATCAACAGAAAAGCAGATAAAGCCCAAGTGATGTCCACAAACATAGTTAACCTTAACAGTGAAGGAAACACTATCATTTATGATAACAAGGCACTGGAAGACATTATGCTCAGTGAAATAAGTCAGTCACAGAGAAACAAATACTGCATGATTCCACTTA
>NW_017731596.1:0-7817 GCF_001890085.2 Hipposideros armiger
CTCTGCCTTTAATTAGGATTTTAAATCATCACACTTAGTATAATTATTGATATATTAATATAGGTTTAAATCTATAGTCTTGCTATTTGGTTTAATTATTGCCCTATTTGTTTCCTTTTTGCTCTTTTTTTACTTCTTTGGATTAATGGAATGTTTTTTATAATTGCATTTTATTTCTTTTGTTGGCTTATTAGCTTTATTTTGCTCTTTATTTTGTAATTTCAGTGGCTTCTTTAGGATTAATAGTATACACCCTGAACTTAATCGCATTCTACTTTCAAGTGCATTCTACACTTTACATGTTTTCAAGATTATTCCAAGTTAAGCAGGTATCAGTACCTCATTCCTTTCTTTTGTTGAGTTATTACTACATGGATATTTTATTTATCCATTCATCGGTTGATGGATATTCGAGTTATTCGTATCTGGAAATTTTCTACTGGATGTCAAACATTGTGAATTTTACCTTGTTGGGTACTGCCTATTTTTATTCCCATAAATATTTTTTTACTTTTGCTCTGGGAAGCAGCTAAGTTACTTAGTGACAATTTGATCTTTGTGAATTTAACTTCAATATTTGTTAGGCCATACCAGTGTGGTGTTCAATCTAGGGCTAATTGTCCCCCACCACTGAGGCAAGGTCATGATGCACTACATCCAACATCCCATGAACCTGGAGGGTTTCCAGGCTGGCTGGTGGGGCGGGCACTAGTCCCAGCCCTGCACGAACACTGGACGCTGTGATCCCCAGTCCTTTCCGGCGGTTCTCTCCTGGCCTCAGATAGTTCCTCACATGCATGCTCAGATCTGCTCAGCTGAGATCTTTCTCTGTGCAGCTCTCCTCTTTCCAGCCCTTGGTCCTGTGAGTCTAGCTCCCTCCCAGTCTCTCAGTTCTGTCTCCACAGCTCAGGGCAGCTGCTCAACTCCTCCTGGGTTCCCATCTCAGTGCCATGGCCTGGAAACTCTCACAAAAATATGCCATCCCTGCAGGGATAGGCCTTACCGCATCTGTCTCCCATATTTCACAGATCACTGTCCTTCCTTACCTGATGTGCAATGCCTTTGAACCTGTTGTTTCCTATAATTTGTCTGTTCTTCGGTTCTTTCGGGTTGGAGGGTACATCCAGGTCTTGTTACTCCATAATTTAAAGGGTTAAATCACTCACTGGTGGCCGGAGGAGCTGCCATGTAGAGAAAGGTAGACTAAGGGGAGAGACACCTATATAGCAAATCCAGCCGTTCAGAGAAGGGTGAGTGGTGGCTTTGGTCTCCCATGGGAGATAACATGTTAATCAGCGTTCTTTTAGGAAATCCACATGTGCCACTTGCCTCCTTGAATGTGGGAACATTTATGTCTCCTCTCACAGGTGATCAGCGAGTTTGAAGCCTCTCCTGACTCATTTTCCTACAGAATCCCTAACCTGAGTCGGAATCGTCAGTACAGCGTCTGGGTGGTGGCTGTGACGTCAGCTGGGAGAGGCAACAGCAGTGAAATCATCACAGTGGAGCCATTAGCCAAAGGTGCGCCGCCATAGTGAAGACCTTGTTTCCCATTGTAATTGGGCTGTTTCTAGGTCTCTGTTCTATCTGACAATGCCCGAAAAAGCAAGTAACCCAAATTATCACATTTCAGCCCAAGAAACAGTGTTGCTCCTGGCTGGCACTGGGCTTTTGTGCAAATCAGAAAATAATCCTCCCAGAGGTGAGCCCAGCACCGAGGGTGAATGGCTTTGCAACTCAGGGTGTCCGGGTTGGGAAAATTAGAGAAAGGAGTCCCCACTCACCCCTTTGCATAGGTGAAAATCACGACATGGCAGCTTCCCAAGGAAGTTCTATTTTCGTCAAAATCAGGTATCACACATCTTAAAGGGAATCGTCTGTATTTTGGTCTATGGAACTTGGAAACTTACAAAAAATTACGAAAATCATTAGCTCTTCTTCTGTTGACAGAATGCTATGACCAAAGTTCTTAAGTAACAGTGAGATGTTAGAGGCATCAAATAGCAAAAGTTCCTAAAAGTAAATGTAGTTTCTTCACACTGAGATATTCTACTGGTTCTGAAAAGCACATGTGTAGGGATGCAGAATATTCTTATTCTATTTCTGGTAATTAGGGTCCCCCGAAATTACCACTCGTCATGAGTAAATGTATTTACATCACAATTCAGGCTAACAGGAGATGCCCCCTGATTTGGGGATATAGCACATTCGCAATTTATTACTAATAAGGGTTATAGATGCCTGGAAGGGAAAATGAACATTCCAAGATTCCAGTTTTACTTCTAAGAGCTCTTGTGTTTATTAAGGTGATAGGTGAGAAAGAGGGGAGAAGAGGGTGGTGTCCCACTTTGACTACAGATAGAAAATAAGTATATTGTTGGTAAGGAAAATAAATTTGTGGAATAGTTTTGTCTATTGTACTCTTTGATCATGATATCCAACTAGCCCTAATACGCACTTTCTAGCATCAAGAGAACAGTGATCATCAATGGGTATAAGGACTGCACTGTGGGATAAAATAAAAAAAATATACAACCTAAGATCTAGGTTTAGCAATAGCTTTATCTCTTCCCTATGTTTGTGTGTTCAATGTTATGTCTCCAGATAATGCCAGAAATGGCCTGGCTAATGTGGTAGGATGTGACATAGAGGGGCACAACTGAAAACTGACTTGTCTGGAGAGACTCAATGTCATTTGGTCATTCAATAAATCATTTGGAGTGCCTGTTGTATGTCAGGCACTATATTAGGGATACAGGAGTGATTTAGTCAAAGGAGCCTGACTGCTGGAGGAAATATTCCAGAAGTTTCCAGTAGTTTAACGTAATAACACAGTCAGTCCAACACAGATATTTCTGGGCAGGTATCAGGGTTCAACCTCCCAAGTTATGGTCAAGAAAAGGACTGCAGCTGTTATGCGGGGAGTGAAGAATGGAACCCTGGACCCAGATCCGGAGGAACACAGTCCTGGGGAAGAGCCCAGGCCAGGGGCAGACCCAGAGAGCACACATGGCTGGGAGCAGTACAGAAGCCAGAAGGGGTGTCCAGGTTGCAGATGGGCTACAGGTTCTCATGAGAGTCACCTGAGGAGGTTGTTAAACAGACTTCCTGAGCCCACCAGAGATCTAGTGAATCACAGGGCCAGAGTAGGAATCTGAATTTCTCACAGATTCTAGATGGTTTTCTTGCCTGTTCCTGATTTGAAAACCAGGTCTGGTGTGTTCTGTTGCCTCATCTTAGAATTTCGGACCGGGACCCTTTAAATTCCAACTGGCAGAAATGGGCATGAATTCTAGAAACTGGGTGTGTTGGGCTTGAAGACGGTGTTCTAGCTGCTGTTGCTCAAACTGCGACTGGAAATCCTAAGTCCTGGAATTAATGTTAGGGATTCTAACCAGCATAGTAAAGAACTAGAATGGATAGGATGAAAGAGAGTCAAATAGTCTAGGCTAGACTTGCGGCAGTGGGGAATAGAAAATATCAGCGTGCATCATATGTAGTAAGTTTTAATTTGTAGAACTTGGTCTTCACTCACGCACCCATCCCAAATTCTGTGTAGTTTCTGGAATTAATGTAAAACATATTTCTTAAAGCAGGGAGAGGGCTCTTAGAAAGCTTGACAGCCCCTAACTCTAGCTGGGTTTCCCGCAATCACTCCCATTTCGCTTGGAGAAATCATATAAAAGGATGACCTGAAGGGTTTGAAAGGGAAAATGCCAAACTACCAATGCCAGACAACCAAAGCCACCTGAACAGGATATTTCTGTCATCGTGATGGCAAATCAGAAATGTCAGTGACTTCTGAAGTAGTCTCTGCCCTAGAATACTCCATTCCGTGGGAAAGGGTGCCATCACGGGCCCGCTCTGAAGACCCTGCTGTGAGGAGGAGGAGCTTGACTTGCCCCCTCTGTCGGGGAACATTGCTTCAAACACATGGTTGGGTTTCTCTGTAATGTTCGCTGCACAGAACAGGCCCAGTTTCTAAGCCCATTGGCATTTCCTCTTTCTCTCTGCTCTTGCCCACAGCACTCGGAACAACAAAAATCGGAGTTGTTCAGTAGAACTTCATAACAAGGCTTATGTTCTAGACCCACCTCTCCTGGAATTCCAGGGCTTTCTGGGCAAGTCTGCTCCTTAAGCCCAGTGACCAATGAAACCAGAAATGGTGTGGGGGTCCCAACACTGGTTCCATCTTTAAAGGTCCAGGATCAAATTGAGGTGACATTCCACCTGCATGTCTATGCATCAGCACGGGCTGAGCTTCTGGAGGGGACATCCCACAAAGCAGTGTCCCAATACGTGGTCAAGGTCACATAGCTGGTGTCTTGGTGCCTCTGTCAGCTTTTGTGCCTCATCAAGAAGGTGGCACGGGAACCTATCTGTGCTGGGCCCCACCGGTCTGCCAGGAGGTGCCTGCTGACACAGGTTCACCACGGGTTTTCTCCTCTCTACCGCCTGGGTCCTCCTGCGACTTTGGGACTGCACCAGTGTCAGATGCTCCTGGGGGGGGGGGGCTCTTGCTTGAGCACCTGAATCACTGTCCCAAGCCAAGGGTTGTTCTTCAAGAGAGGCCACTCTGAAAACATTCATTTTTCTTAATGTCTGTGCTGAAGATCAAGTTGATATAATAAGGCCAGGAAAGTACCACAATATTGATAAATAGAAGTTGTTTCGGTTTTACTTCTTCCTGTCTTTTGGAGCTTTATGTTTTGTACTGTCTATTTGCTCAGATATTACAAGTATATTTTAATGTGCAGTTTTGGGTGTTGAGATGGATTGTTTAATAAAGTGCTTTGAAAAATAATTGGGCTCATAGAAAACACAGCTTGGAGCTGCTGGTCTAATGAAGCCCCAAATATTTAATTGGGGCTCCTCACATTTAGTCGATAGAAGGGAGAATAGGCTACACTAGGGTTTTTCAGGTATTTGTGTGTTCTTAAAATGAAAACCCCTGATGTCAGAGAATCGTGTTGACAGGTGTAATGTGAATCAGCCTTTCTGCACTCACCGTTTCTTGGGGCGTTGCTGTGTTGGAGAAAGTCACTGTGAGGTCTATGTAGACAAACCTGTGAATCAATAGGGCCTCTCCTCTGGTTGTTGTTCCAGCTCCCGCACGAATCCTGACCTTCAGCGGCACAGTGACCACTCCGTGGATGAAAGACATCGCCTTGCCTTGTAAAGCTGTTGGGGATCCTTCTCCTGCAGTAAAATGGATGAAAGACAGGTAACCAGTAACCCAATGTATGCCTTTAGTGCCACTCTAAGAGATTACATCCGAGTCACTGTGTTGGGTCTAGTTGTCCTATTTTGTATTCATTTTCACTAGTGAAAGCTACAAAACCCACCAACTTTTCTGAGGTGGGGGAAGGGGAGGAATCTCAGCTTTAGCACTAAAAGGATCTGATAGATTATGTAAATCCTCTATACATTCAGAGCCTTTAAATTCATAAGAGAATGCTTGCAAGGAAAATAGCCTGACCAACCCAATATGCTCTGTGGAAGTTTTCTGTACCGTATCATGTAAATTTCTTATATAGCTAAGCTGAAGGTATCCAAGGTTATCTAAGACACAGCACCCATATTTTTTCCTTCCGAGATAATGGACCAACTAACCCTAACTGAAATGCTCTGAGAAGTAACTGTAAGAAATGTAAGAAATACATTAGGACTTTGCTAATGTGAAATCTGGTTTTTTATACTCTATAGTAATTATTAAAATCATAGCAGCAAAGACAGAAGGGAGAAAGTGGGTGAGATCTGTTCTGTCCTTGTACCTTTTTAAAGTGCTTAATCTCTATTCGGAGGAAGAAATTGGGTTATAAATAAAGGATTGAGAATTCACTGATGAGCATAGAGATTTGATATGAAATGGATTCAGAGAAGTACTTATTTTTAAATAAAAGCATTTAAAGACATAAACTATTGAAATAATAGTCTTGGTCCAGTGACCACTTTTCTCATCCTTTTAAAAGTCAGTTAATCCGAAGGAAATAAGCACACTCCTCAGGCCAGGTGGCATGCTGCCTGATGAGGGGATGGCCTCAGATGACTGAACCATCCCCATCGTGATGGTGGTCATGATGGCGAGGGAACTCTGTTCATACGAGGGTCAACTCATCACCCCCTTGACATACCACAGTTCATTTTTATGTCAAAATCATTAATATCTGTAACTTGAAGTGAATCTATAAGAGATCCCCCGATTTACTTGTCCCTATATGATTTGGTCAACATGGCACTTCTGCCCCCTGAAGGAATTCCCCAGAAGAGGAAGTCACCAGTGCCTAGGTGGGACACGACAGGCATGGACCTACGTGAGGAGCCAGAATCCAGGCTCTCGACACAGACCTCATATTAACACAGTGTCTTCTACAAAGAACAAAACTGTGCTATCTGATTTTTCTTGTGCTATACGCATGGTTTAGTTGTTACTTCATACAAGCTCCCAAAAGCGTTGTTGGCTTCAAAGAGAGTCTTTCTGCTGTTCCCCAACCTCAGCTAATTTGGATTGTAATTTCTTTAATCTGCGCCTTTTTCTTCCTGTGAGGCAGTAACGGGACGCCCAGCTTGGTAACGATTGATGGGCGGAGGAGCGTCTACAGCAACGGGAGCTTCGTCATCCGAACTGTGAAGGCGGAAGACTCTGGCTACTACAGCTGCGTCGCCAACAACAACTGGGGGTCCGATGAAATCATTCTAAATTTACAAGTGCAAGGTACAAAACCGTGGGACTCTTTTTAATGACACTTTTTGTCCGTGTGCCTATAGGCAAAGCGTAAAGTGGAGCCAATTTAAAAGACAGCCTTCATAAAGCGCTAATTGCTATTTTCATATTACAAAAGAAAACACATGTTCATTTTGGAAAATAGAATTAAACAAATCAAAGAAAATGAAAAGCATTCATAACCCCAGAGACAACACTGGCTGCATTTTTGCGTATACCCAGCCTAGTCTCTTGTTTCTTTATGCGTGCATCGCTGAAAAAGTCCTTCTTAATAAGTTGCACTAATTGCTGTGTTTACTCCACCTATGTATAAGTGTAACCCAGAGAACTCAAACAAAAAGTAAGTTTGAATTGAAGTCTTTTATTTCTGCTGATTAAATTGTTATATGCACTATGTAAAAAGGACCCTAACTAAAAGTCTGTATTACTATATTTAATTGTGTATTTAATGCAGCCTGTGGAATTTTGCCTTGATAACATACCCAAAAAGTACACAACCAATTCAAGATTATAAATGAAAATCGAGTGTAAAATCCCAAATGGCCACTGATTGGGTTCAGATTTGGCTGCACAAGTGACATTTTATTAGTAGAAAAATCAAAGTGTATGCTTCTTTGGGTGTGAGGGTTGTCACATTAATAAATAACGGCAAGTAAAAATATATTGTTCTCAGTGGAAGGGAAGGGGAGGAGTAGAGCTATATTTTTAAAAAATAATCCAAAATTGATCTGGAATTTCAAGTTGATTAAAGTCGGGAAAACTCCAAGGCATTTTAATAGACACTCTATTATGACTCTAAAGAGATGGGTCAATTTGTCATGCCTTTAGATGAATATATCAGGCTTCTCTTAGAGGAAAAGAGAAGGACATTTTATGGGAAGCTTTCTGTATAATTTGGATAACCTGATTCTGAATTTCTCTGACATTTCTGTCCTCGAGCTAATCCAAAATAACATGGAGGCCCATTGGTAGAAGTATGTCTTCTGCAAAGCTTGTGTGAGCGTTCAAATTATGTGTTGCTGCTCAATCGCATAGCTTTGATTTTCGGAGGAGAGAGAGAGAGAGAGAGAGAGAGAGAGAGAGAGAGAGAGAG
>NW_017731596.1:8467-20648 GCF_001890085.2 Hipposideros armiger
TAAGAAAATGGAAAATCTTGCCGTTCTTTTCCCCACAAGTCCCCCTCCCCCTCCCTCGTTCGCATCCCTGAGAGCAGAACAGCTAAGTGGGCGCCATTTATCTTTCTCACTTGACTCATGGCTGAAATTCAGGGTAGAATAACACACGTATCCTTAGTACGTTTAAAGAAGATTTCAATCAGTGATGAACAACTCAGAAATTCCAGGAATTGGTGAGGAAATGTGTTAGATATAAATCCAAGTAGACATGTGGTTGAATTTTCTTTAAATAATAGATTCACTCTATTCTATCTCTTTAGCCCAGGATATCAACTAAATAGACATTTTGACAGAAGTGAGCTGCATATTTTGGCAACCTCAAACACTTATTTAATAAATGGATGTTAAAAATGATTTGGTAAATGACTGTTGAAGAAGATTAAAGATCTGAAAAACTAATTCTTATTTTCTAAAATCTGTTTCCTACCCAGTGCCGCCAGACCAGCCTCGGCTCACAGTGTCCAAAACCACATCTTCTTCCATTACCCTCTCCTGGCTCCCTGGAGATAATGGGGGCAGTTCCATTAGAGGTAAGAAGAAATAGGTTGTCTGCAATCGTCCATCAGTTGTCATTAGCCACAGGCCGATAAGTGACACACCTTTGATGTGCTAGTTTATTCCTCAAAAAAAAAAATACATCATATAATTAACTCTTCCAGTACCTAAACAAGAAATCACACATCTAGTTTTATGGTATGTGTTGAAACTCATCATTTATCCAAGGAACCCCATTCACAAAATTATTATCATGCATCCAATCTGAGTGAAATATTAACAATTGCAAAAAAAAAAAAAAGCAAAAAGAAATTTGGTAATCTCTCCCCTGAGATTCTGCATACCATTTCTTCCCCATATTGTCAACACTGTATCATTCATTCATGTACTCAATCATTCATTCAAGTAATCACAGTTACTGTTCTCATAAAGTATTAAAAGATGGAAAATGTAGAGTTTAGATGGACAGCGGTCTATTTGCACAAAGCTTTTGCAATGAGTACATAGTAGAAAAGAATAAAGGAAGTTTATACCGAAGGACTGAGATAGTGTGATAATTCTAGCATAAGTGGAGTTGGGAGAACATCATTCTGAGGAAGCTGTAGACCAAGAAAAGGGAGTCAGTCCAGAGGAAGGGGCTGAAGATGCTCGAGTGAGGAGCTGAGTGACGAAAGACGTCCAACAGCGGCTGGAAGAGGATGGCGGGCTTAGATTTCCAAAGGCAGGGAAGTGAGGAAGGGAAAGAAGACAGCTGGAAGTCCAGGGGCATTTGGGGACGAAGCCATTGGTGTGAAGACCGCTCCTTCCAGCTCACGAGAACAAGTTGTGCTGCATCTCTTCCCAGCTTTGCACTCAGCGATATTTACATGCCACGGAAATCAGAAATGCTACCAACCAGGGCTCTTTTGGGTTTTTTTAAGAGCCAGTTGTTAAACATTTATTAGCACTCCACTGGGTGAAGGGGAGGATCTTCCCCCTTTGTCAGGAAAGTAAAAGGTGAGCTTGTTATTTAAACATAGTTGGATGGTTAGGGGTGAGGATGCATCCGTGGGTGTGAGGAGTGTGGGAAAGACTTGTAACAGCTGCCGTGTGGATGCAAAGGGAGTTATTAATAGACGAACAAAGTCATTGCCAAGTGGGAGGGAGGCCCCAGCTGCATGTAAACAACACAGATTGTAGTGGTCACAATCATCACACTTTAATGACCTTCTCACGTGATGCTGGGTAGCTGGGAAGAAAACTGGATCACAGGTGACCCAAGTTGGTGGCTGGCAGAACGTGTTGCAGGAAGACAGAAGAGTGAGTGGAACCAGGCTCCTTACTGGAATGGTCAACCAGAGGTTCTAGGCTGGTTAGAGAACCTTTATATGGGAGGGAAAAATGGGGCACTGAGGGACAAGGTCAAGGGACCCTCATGCTCGAGGCTCAATGCAATGAAGTTTTGGTTCTGTAAGTTTGGCGCATGGGAGAGGTCGTACAGGAAGAGTGCAGAGCAGAGGGTCTTAGAGATGAAGCCAATTTTAGCAGTGAAGAGTTTCCAGGGAAAGGTGTCCCTGAAACACAATGGCAGCCAAAGCCAGTAGAATGGGAGTTCCCACGACTAAGGGTTAGAAAAGCCTCCTAGAAGTGGTTTAGATGGAGGAAATGAGAAGGGGAGCACAACCGCCATGACACGCAGGGCTCCGAGGAGGCAGTTTGGACAGAGCTGGAGTGGAAGTCGGCAGATGACGGAGGGAGCATGGGATACGCAGATCCATCACTCACCTGGCAGGTATTAGAGGAGTGGGAAGGAGTGAAGATCAGGAATACAGAAGAGAAAATGAGGTTCAGGAAGGAAGAGGGGCCCCAAGGCTGCAGAGGACCCGAGGGGAGGGGAGGAGAAAGGAGTAGGGAGGATACTGACCATGGCCATGGATGAACAAATCAGAGATGGGTGATCTCCATTGAGAGGTTAGGGCCCCCTGTAGTATGGACGTGACAAGCGCTTTGCCTATGTAAAAATGGAGTCCACGGTGGGAGAGAAGGTACCAGTCTGTTAGTATAAGGACACAATGCTCCGAGCAGGGGAGTCCTGAATTGCCTGGGTGTGAACGTTTGGGAGACAAGGACAGAGCAGACAGGGTCTGTTTGCCCCCAGGAAGGTGGTTGAAGTAACAGGGCTGGAGCTCACAATAAGAAGGCGTGTCTCAGTGACCACAGGGCAGGGAGCATGGGCTTCAGATGCTGACGGTGGGGCTCGAGTCTTCCCCATGGGACCCTAGAAGGGTCACCTAACCTCTCTGGACCTCTGCGTCTTCACCTGTACTGTGGAGAAAGCAATCATAGTCTCACAGGCGGGCAATGAGGAGCACATGGTGAGTGCTCAAGGAATGAACAGCTGTTGCTAATAGTGGTAGAAGTCGAGGTAACAGGGTTCAGGTGCAGAAATGAATTGCGGGAGGGACTTTTCAAACTAAGGAGAAGCCAGGCTCCCGTTGAAATGCTGGGAAGCCTACAGGATTGGGGGCCAATTCTCTTTGTGGTTATGAACTGAGTAGCGGGTGGTTGAATACGTTCCTACCCCACTGACGACATATCCCTTTTCTAGAGCTTTGGATCTCTTAAATAAGGATTGGGGCACGCATGCTCTGAAGGTCAGATATTTATAGATTGTGTGTCCATTTCCTGATGTCCACTCTGCCTTTCAAAAGGGAACGGGCAGAAAGTGGTTTTGTTTTCACCACAGTACCCAGCAATACCACCACAGTAATTTCCAGTGTGGCCTACATAGCTCACTAATCAACAGGCCATCACACCGGGGTTAAATTTCCTGGAATCAGGAAAAGTTCCAACTTTCTCTTCCGAAGACGTGCGAATTCTGAGAATTCGCATCTGTACAAAATGCAAACATCCTCCAACTTCTGATCAAAAGCAAATGACGTGCTTTTGAATATGTCTTGTCTCCTGAAGGCTACATATTGCAATACTCAGAGGACAACAGTGAGCAGTGGGGGAGTTTCCCCATCAGCCCCAGTGAACGTTCCTACCGCCTGGAAAATCTGAAATGTGGCACTTGGTATAAGTTCACTCTTACCGCCCAAAATGGAGTGGGGCCAGGGCGCATAAGTGAAATCATAGAAGCGAAAACATTAGGGAAAGGTATGTATGCCTCCTTCTTGTTTCTAGATTTGCTCTGTTCTCCAGATTGGGGGTGGGAGGTTGGAATCACAAAGGGTGTCATATATTTGCATGTTTGTTTGTGTGTTTGAACATTCTTTTTCCCAAAATGGGTTCAGCAATGTTATAGCACAATGAGAGAGATGACCGGTGCTTACAGAGTATTCTCATTCTATTTTTTTTTTCAATATTTCATTTGCAATTAAAAAGAAGAGTGTCATTTGAAAATCAATGGTTTTTGTGCCCAGGCTGGGCAGCCATGAAATGTGGCATTTGTGTTCCCTGCTTCTTCTAGCATAACCTTCTCCGTTCCTTACCCCGGAGCCCCTCTACCTGTAGCTCCCAGGTTGCCTCATAGGCCCTGCTTTTCACGTGGAAAGTGACTGGGCTAGATTGTCAACCTTTCATGTGAGGTGTTTTTGTTTGTTTGGTTTTTTATCTGAAACATGGGCCCCAGGGAGCTGAACCCCAGGGAAGTGGCGTTCAGCAGTGAAACTTGCAGCCAGGGAGAGCCCGGAGGAGGGAGGTGAAGAGAGGGTCCTTGTAGGGTTCCCTCACACCTGAATCTTATCCGGTGGGGTGAACTGAATGGCAGGAAAGAGAGAATTGGGAAGGCAAAGGTGTTATTTGGATCCAGCCCCAGTTTTAGATCATGTGTGCTAAGGGTTCAGGTAATGAGGGATGGATTTATGCACAAATATGTCTCATGGAGCCCTGGGAGCCAGTATGAAGCATTTGGATTATGAGGGACACCTGTTGGTACTTCTCAAATCCAACTCTGCCTCCTTTTGAGTCAGGTCCATTGGCATGAGAATAGAACCAAGTGAGCTCAGCTCACTGCAGTGGGTCCTTCAGAACCACTCAGGGAAACACGTATGAAAATAGCCCTGCTCTTCAGAGAACTCTGAGATACACAAAAACAACCTCTACCCACCCGATTTCCCCCTCACACCCAGGTCATCACAGTAGCAGAAGCTCACTGGTGCACGGGGTCCCTGTTAATAGTGGACAAGTTGTGGGTGGCTGTGGCCCACACTGGGACTGAGCGCCCCCCACAGGTGGAGAAAGGGGGTGGGGTGCCGACTCCGCCGCCGGCTCCCTTTCAGCATGCTGCGAGCTGACCCCACGGTGCGTTCCCCCGCAGAGCCCCAGTTCTCCAAGGAGCAGGAACTCTTTGCCAGCATCAACACGACGCGCGTGAGGCTGAACCTCATCGGCTGGAATGACGGCGGCTGTCCCATCACCTCCTTCACGCTCGAGTACAGGCCCTTTGGGACCACGGTGTGGACCACGGCTCAGCGGACGTCTCTCTCCAAGTCGTACATCCTGTACGACCTGCAGGAAGCCACCTGGTACGAGCTGCAGATCCGGGTGTGCAACAGCGCCGGCTGTGCGGAGAGGCAGGCCCACTTCGCCACGCTCAACTACGACGGCAGTAAGCTGGCTGGCTGCATGGCCCCGTCTGTGTCCCCGGGCGCGCGCGCGCGTGCTCACTGTCACTTCCCCATGTGACATTCATCCTTGGCCCAGAGTGACCACTGCCCGCGGATTCCATCAGGCTCCGGGGCCACTCCCTCCAGGGCACTCTAGTTCCTGGTACCCACGTGACCGGGGCTGTGCTCCAGAAATCGGGGGCTGAGGGCCGACGGGTGGCTCGTTAGGGAGTCTGGTGCAGGAGTGATTTCGCTTCGGGCTGCAGGGTTCTTCACCACGTGCTTCTGTTCCTTGTCAGCGACTGTGAATTAACACGGCTTTTGTTGTCTCCCACCCCTCCCCCACCCCATCCCAATCCACATAACAGCTTTCTGTTTTGCTCTCATTAAGCCCTTAAACTGCATGTGCAAAAACAGTTTTCCACGATACAGGAGCTTATGTTAGTCTCTGAATAGAAATAGAGCACTGACAGAAACAGGACCATGTCATAGGCTACTAGTGCGTGTGAGCGCGCACGCATTCACGAAGCTGGCATGGGCGTTTTGAAAGCCAGGTGAGAGGTCTCGTGACGTTTAGCTGACCAAAAATAAATGGCTAATTTTTATCCTTTTTTTTTTTCTATAACTAGTATCAAGGGCCATTTATTGGTAGCTGAACACATGCCCCGCTGAACAAATGAACAGTAGTGTGTAATTGGAGGTTATGTATCTAGGGACCTTGGGATGTTGACGATGTTTCCTGCAGCCTGGCAGTGACTGTCACTCAGGAGTGGCAGTCATTGAATTAGAGGCTCTAACCACAAGGAGGTAACACTGGCTGCAGTTTATCAGAATGTTTGGGGCTCCTGGCTTAGCTCCCCTCAGAGCCTTCTGACCTGACCAGACCAGACCACAGTGCTGAGTGACTTAGCCTACAAAGTCTGTACCTCAGCAAGCACCCCAATACTTTCTCCACCACCACGCAGTCTAAGGTGTGTCCACTTCTCTTTTTTTTGTGCTCTTGGAACCTTGTTTAATCAACGCTCTGGCAGGAACTTCTTTGGAGTGAAGGTTATACTGTCCTAAGGAAAGAAAGTCCATGAACCCAAGAAACAATCTAAGAACCTAACGAGGTGATGGGGCTGGGGTCCTCATGTCATCGTCTTCCGCATGGTGGCCCCTCGGGCCGCTTCTTCCTGCTCTGGCACACGGTGTGACCCAACCGGAATCTCCTGTCCAAGGCCATAGCTTTACAAAGTCCTCCCCAACCAGAGCCCTGGCTCGTCTCCAACATTTCAGGCCGTGGGCCCGTGAATGTAGGAAGGTCCTTTGGTAAAAACGCCCCTGGTATTGGTTATACCAGCCTGAGGCCCCACCTCTGCCGTACACGCTGCCCCACGGCCCTGGAGGCCTTGCACAGCTCCTGCCTGTACAGTAACCTGTTCTCTTCCGGGAATGATGCTTTCCTGACTTTCCAGCTCTCAGTTATGAGTGACGTCACTCAAAGATGTCTCCTCACAAAGCATCCCACAGTCAGAACAACACTCTCGACTTGCTTTCTGGCCAACGTGGTTCAATTCTTTGGTCTTTGGCACTGACCAAACACTTCATTTAGCATTCACGGGTTCCCTGAAGTCCTTTGCTCTCCGGTACCCATTTGGGTAGGAAGTAAATTTCTTACTTTAGATTACTGATTTGCATTAATTGGCCTAGATAACCACACTCCAGCATGGAGCTTGTCTATAACCTGGGCAGATGCCGGAGTACCTAGTGTGCCCATCGGTGATATGTTCACAGCTAATCATTTAATTGGAAACTGCTCACATGCAGAATTTGAAACTGGCTCTAACTCACAAAATACGCTGCAGATTTTAAATGTTTGTCTTCTAACAATAAAAGATTTAATGCTCTCGCTTTATCCAGGAGCTTAGATCATAATCATGAAAAAGTCTTGTGAGCAGCATTTTTCTGAAATCTGAAATGATTTTATGACACTTAGAAATAAGGATACATATTTGTGTTTTTCTTGTGAAAGATTATGGGTTTCTTTGAACCAATTTCATAGATATATAGCTTTAATATCTCTTTTGTCACATCTGCCTGAAGGATTTTCTTCATTTTGGGAAAACAAACATTGACAATTAGCCTCACATCTATACCAGTCAGATCTCAGATTCTTCCATTTCCTTATTTGACTTTTCCTCTGCCGTTTCTGTAGCCAGACATTTCTGCTTGTCCTTGTGGTGTCTTGGTTTTGCAAGCTCATCCTCAATGCATCCCTTATGTGCCTCTTACCTGGGCTCTGAGCATTTGCAGACTTGGGGTTCCAGCCAAAAACACTATAAATTTGGAAGAACAGTCTTCTTGACCATAACAGATTGCAGAGGGAACTGGGGTTCTGTTATCTCTACTGACTAAATGCAAGATCAAGATCATTTTTGCTCAGGGGGAAATAATATTATTTTTGCATTCTTTTCCCTAAATCACCAGCTTCCTGGTGCTTGTTTTACATGGAGAGTAGAGTGGGATGGAGCATTTTACATAACAGAGGGTGCCAAGGTACATGCCCCATGAAAAGCAGACCTCTGTGTCTGGATCTCTGCCCACTGTATTTAGCCTCTGCACAGAAGGCAACTTACAATAAATAGCTCAAGGTTCAATCTGCTTAGGTGCTTCCTTATGATTGTAAATAATCTGAATTTCATAGCACTGTTTAACAGTGTCCGGTCAATAAGTAGCTTGCTTTCACCTGGATGGTCCCCCTTCGAAAAGTTGTCTGTAGCTCTTATAACGTAAAACAAGAGTTTCTAAAGCACATTTGGTCTTACCCCTGTGATAAAAAGCAAGCGAATTACCAAACGCAAAGGGATTTTAAGCTTATTTAAGCCAGTGTATCCAGTGCCGCCTCCCCGCAGACTCTCCCCTGTTCCCTTGCCAAACCTATTGTTCCTTCTTTGATGTGCAATTTTTCAAACAGCCTCTGTCAGTGCACCTCGGGTGACACTTAGTAAATGCATGTGGCTTTTTTAAGCACCTGGCCTGGACTTGATGCTTCCAGGTGCCCCCACCTAGCAGCACGTTGCAAAATGAAGCCTCATTCAAAGAGACACTCTTCACCCTCGGTGCACATCCTGAGCTGATGTGCTGTAGAGTAAGTCCGAAGGTGGGCAGCCGTGGGGGAGTGAGCCTGTAGATAAATTAGCAAGGACCTAGAAAAAGCGTTCCTCTCATTCCCCATCATCTTGGACACCCTTGGATCACACGGCGTGATTGTCGTAACCCGCCATCCCTAAAATCTCCACCATGCTGTCTTCATTAATAGCCACCTAACATCATGGCCCTGCTTTCAGGTACAATCCCTCCACTCATTAAGTCAGTTGTCCAAAGCGAAGAAGGGCTGACGACCAATGAGGGGCTCAAGATGCTGGTGACCATCTCCTGCATCTTGGTGGGTGTCCTGCTGCTGTTCGTGCTCCTGTTGGTGGTCCGGAGGAGGAGGCGGGAGCAGAGGCTGAAGAGGCTGAGAGGTGAGTCTGCTCTGCCCACGGTCACCGGACCACTAGGTCCCCCACCTGCCTGACCCTGGAAGGTGCCTTCAGCAAGACCATAGAGCATTCGGGAAAAACCCAGACACATGTTACCGCTTAGTCCATCAGAGGTTGAGTAAAAGCCAGCCTCTCACCAGTCTCCTACATCCTAGATGTCAGTAGGCAAAGGAAATTATTTTCTCATGGGATTCTCAACCCAACTTTCTTTCATTTTCAGCCATTCCAGTATTGCCACCAATTACGCTTCCTTTGCAAAGACCTATCAGATGTGCTCTGGAAATGAGAACTATTTTATTGGCAGAAAGCAGAAATGGAGGGCTGATGGTACTCGTAAAGCATTGTGAGGCAGAAGACACACGCTTTCCCGAATTAGAAATTTGAGCTGAATCCTGTTAAGAGTAACTCTAAGAAAACAATGATGGGAAACGGGAAGGGAGGCTGGATGAGAGCCATGGTTGCCGGGCACCATTATCATGATGCCCATCCCGATAGGGTTCTGGTGACAAGGCTGTTCCCAGCTCCTGGCCAACAGCCCTTACCCTTGCTCTGTAGTGTGGGGACAGTGACGAAACCCTGTGCAGGACAAGTGTGTCTGAGTCCTTTGCTTTTCACTGTCAGGGCATTTAACCGAGCCACCTTTTGGTAAAAATGCATATACATGTCTTTCGCATTTTCTATCAAGGCAACGTGGAGTAATGTCATGTAGCGTCCTGTACAGTCTTCAAAGTGACATTGGAGGAACAAATTTGGAAGCACCCCACCTAAAACGTATCTGTGATATCCCCAAATGATTTTACTATCATTTTGCTTCCATTTTGCCAACAAATGTAAATGTTTGAAGTCCACTGTACTCGGTCTGCGCACTTTAACTGTTCTTCCATTTAAATCTTCTGCAGCCCAATAATTCAGATGCACCATCAACCTCATTGAAATAGCCTCTCTAGCATGTTAACCACTTATCCTTTAATTTGACAGACGCTGCTTGAGTGAATCCTATATCATAAGTCCCATGCTAGGTGCTTGATGTACAAAGATGGAATGAAAGCCTCTGAATTCTAGGTTTAGTTTAGGAGGAAGACGTATCAGCATCTACCAGGAAAAGTCCAAAAAATGTCATGAATGCTAAAATGGGGCTTCAAACCAATTCTACGTAAGCATAAAAGAGGGTGTGATTGATCCCAACTGGAGAGAAAAGGAAAGGCCATCTAAGAACTACATGAAATAATGTTAAAAAGATATATTATCACCCTATATGTTGAGAAATTCAGTGTAAGGCAAGCTATGTTGGATTTCAATCACAGGCGTTCACCACTAAAATATCAAAGGGACTTCTTTTAACCCTTTCACAGAACAGAACCCCATAGCCTGGACTTTGGGGACATGGTTATTGAGACACCAGTCATAGATGGACCAGCATGGGGGGAGTAGGGGGTGTCTGTCCTTGTAGCATGTAGACAGCCTGATTACATTTAGAATACTATGAATTGCCCAATATAACATTGTTTTAAAACAACAGTAAAATTGTGTTAATCATTTCTATTTGATCACAAGGGTTTGGCAGCAAATGGGGTAAACATCGAGGCATCTTTCCCAGTGTTCTGCCACCCTCTGCCAAATTCACCTTTTCTCCCCCGCACCCCCACTCCCAGGCTCCTGTTGCTTGCCCCCTCCTCCCCAGCTGTTTCTGTTCTACTTACAACGTAAGTGCCCCAATCTCACTTTTCCTTGAAAAGAGCAAGGAAAGGAAGCTAAAGATGCTGCTGACTCTTACTGATGCATTTGGGTCAGACTGATGGTGGGCTTCTGCTCCCTTTATTTTCCTTCTCAACAGTGCCTGTAATTTAGTTATTGCTTTGCAAGGTCTCTGTCCAGAAGACCTGCCGGAACTGGCATTTTTATTGTTGGCACCTCTACTCCCAGACACCCGCATTTTGTAGTGGGTCTTGGCAAGGAAAGCGAGATACATCAGGTCCGCACAGTCTTTCATTCCCTGGAAATGGCTTTGTGTTCTTTGTGCGTGAGAAAAGATAGAGGCAACACCGTTTCAGTGGGAAGGAAGGAACTGCTGGGGCAAAGATGCATTCGTGAGAGAAGCCAGGGAGCAGTGAGGTCCAGGCCGGAGGCTTGCGCGGACAAAGGCATCTGCAGATTGCATTTTGTATGTGCTTAATAACGACTTCGAAGCCAGGAGTCTGACAGGAGGGCAGCAAGACTGCAGAGGGCCAGGTACCCAAGTCCATCCGCTTCCTAACAGCAGATTTTAACGTGGACGTGCTGAAACGCATTCAATTCAACAAGCTATTGTTGGTTATCTACCATGTGCCAGAGGTAACCTTTTTTAAGCCCAATAGCAAAATCTTCTTATTAACCATTTCTATTTGGTCGCAAGAGTTGGACTAGGTCCTGGAGAGAAAAGATTATGAAGCCTCCATCCCAGAACTATAGGCACTAACGCTGTAGTGGCAGCGACGGAAGGCTTGCAAGGGACAGGCTCATCTTCCTAGAGCTGTGGGGAGGATGTCTCAGAAGGACAGAGTAAGTGATGTGGAGTCAATGAAAGGCCAGGCCTGGTTCCAGGCAGATCTTTGTCTTGTAGCCCTGCAGAGCCCCTGACATGACTTAATGACACGAGAGGAAATTGCAGCCACAGAGTTGAATGTAGTAAGTGCCTCTCTATTGAACAGAGTTCGTTCGTAGGATCACCCAGTTACAACCTGACCCACATAAGGCACAGATTCTAGGCCTGGGTTAGAATGAGTTCAAATATGTTGACAGATTCTACAGAAAGACTTGCCTCACGTAATTATTGTCCAAAATGAGCATGTTTCTAACATCCTGTCAGTATTGCCTGAGCAGCCACCAATCAAGATCAAAAATGGGAATAAGAAAATGGGGGCTATAGAAAAAATATCGTAGGGGTCGCTAACGGACCCTGTTAGAGTTACCATGTAAGGTCAACTTCATATTGTTGACCTTGTTTGATTGCTACGAACCACCCAATGTTTATAAGCAGGATACGTTTTACCATATAGACAAGCAACCCAATTAGGTGAATACAATATAACGTTCTTTTATGTAAAAAAATTTTTTTTTAAATAGAAAGAAAATGGGACTCAAGCAATTTAGCCAACCTATATTCTCCCTTCCTGAATACTTGACTAATTTTAGAGCATAGCAGCCTCCTAAAGTCTAAATTGTCTGCAACTGCTACATTTTAAAGAATTCTATCACCTTATCCAGGAGTTCAGGAGCCACACTTTGCTTTTAATGATGCCCTGGTTTCCCCCCACTTCTCAATCCTTTGAGGTACAAGGTTAGAATGAGTCACTGTCTGGAACCAGGAACCCAGCAGCCCTAACCTTATAAAAATTTGATTCCCATGTCAAGTAATGAACTCCAGGTCCCCTAAAAGCTTCCCCCTTTACCCAAGAGGGTGCCCAGGGTCAGCTAGCAGTGCCAAGCCAAAAAAACTACTTCCAAGACTTCAAATAAGCTAAAGATAAAAATCAGTAGATGATACAAAATGTGGCC
>NW_017731596.1:24866-30281 GCF_001890085.2 Hipposideros armiger
GATAATACCAACATGGGCCAGTGAAGCGACGTCCTCCACAACTAGACTGAAGAACAAAACGACAGCAACTTGTCTGTTCCCCTTCCCCCAATTCTCCAGCGCTGTTCCCCTCCCTCAATTCCCCAATAAAATCTTTAAAAAAAGAAAAAGTAAGTCTAAAAAAAAAAAGAAAGAAAGAAAGAAATTGCAGGTCTGTCATAGAAAAGAGTCCCAAGTAGAGAATTACCTAGAAGTTATATACCATCTAAGGAATAGTTGAGAGAATGAGAGAATTCAACCTGAAGAGAGAAAGCGGGGTCAAGAAGCAGCCATGGCAGCTCCGCGGAAAACTTCGAATGGCTGGTGAATGGTTCCAGGAGGTGCCGAAGGCCTCAGAGGAACAAAGTGATGGGGGTCTCTGCAGAGAATGCAAGCATGAGGGACTCAGAGAGAGGGCTGGGGGCCGGAAGTAAGAGGCAACAGAGCTGGAAAGACAGCGTGGGGCCAGCATGCGGGGGCTGGGACTCCGCTGAGGCGTCTCCCTGGCAGGGAAGTCCCTGTGAGGGTTTCAAAGCACAGGTGTGACACAGTGATGGGCGCGTTTCAGATCCGTCACCCTTCCTGCAGTGCGGATGTCACTTAGAGAGCTGAGAGTCTGGAGTTGAGGAAGCCACAGAGGGGGCTGTTGACTAGTGGATGAGATTTGAACTAAGGAGAGAGACAAAAGCAAATGCCCCATGGGGACGTGCTGAGGTGGGAGAGATCAACAGACTTGAGGGGCAGGTCAGTTCTGGGAGCGAAAGGTTGGGCGTTGTATGGACAGCAATGCTATGGACCCCTTCCCTGGAGCGCCCAATGGCCCCAGCTCATGCCAACATCTAAGACACAGGGTAGGGAGTGGAACATTTATTAGGAGGCTGGTTTGAGAAGCCCTCAATGCTCTGAAGGCTACGATTCCATGGCCTAAAAAATTACCTTAAGTGGCCCCAGATTCTCCTCATCCCATACAGAGGCGTGTGCAGGTTTCTTCCATTTTCCCTTTGCACTGTCTCTATATGGGCATGAAGACCCTGGCGTCTTTCCCAAACTTGATTCCAAACCTGCCTCAAACAGCTGCGCCTCATGTCCGCCAGCTTCCTTTAATATGTTAAAGTACTCGGATATGCCCGAAGGCCAACGCCTCCACCCAACCACTGCGTAGACGTCCGTCCAGACGCCCATCCCTGTCACTTGTGTTACCACACAGCCCTGCATAGCCCAGATCCTGCCATTTCCCAGGATTCCCTGCAGTCCCTCTGCCTCTACACCTGGCAGGTCCCTGAGCCCTGTCACCTACTCCCTGAAGCCCAGCTCTCACTGCCTCTCACCTTTGCCCCCAGCCCCATCCTGAGCACTAGATCGCCTGCTCTGGGCTGCTCCGTGGCCCCCACACCCACCCACCACCACCTGTGCCCTCCTCTCCCACTGCTCCCCTTGGTCCAGTTGAAAGCTTCCAGGTGAGGAAGTGAGTAACACAAAGCACGTCCCCTTGGCTCTTCATGTCTTGACGCTTCCCAGTTCACAACCGCCCCTGAAAACACCTCTGCCCACCCATTGCTTCCCAAAGGAGCTCAGAACTCAAAGGCACACTATTTCGGTGGCACAGGTCACTCTTCCCAGCTGAGCCCGTGTTCCGCAACCTTTCAGGTGTGGGGAGTCTTGCATCCTTCAATACCCTCCCGGGATCGTGGCCATCAGTCAGCTGGCATGAGGCATCGGCTCCTCTGTGTGTCCCTGAAGATATGACACATATCCCACTCTATGTATAAAGGGCCTTAAGGATAGTGATGAAAAAGGTGTTTGAACCAGTAGCCATTGCTTATGAATTCCCACTCAGCTGCAGCAAATGACTGACAGTAGCTGGGTCCCAGTTTCTTGGTTTCTGAATGAGGACGAGAATTCCCAGGCAGAGACTAACATTAAGGAGACAAGAGCTATCAGTCCTACAGTAACTGGCACAGTGCAACTTCCTAGTACACGCTCAGCTGTGACCCCAGCCCACCCCATGAGACATTTACACATGGTCCCTGAAGGCAACTGTGCCATCCAGACCCCAGCCCTGTGCTCAAAACTTCNTTCAGGGACACAGTTTAAGGAGTGAGCCCTGAGGCGTCATCATTTCCTGACTTCTAATGTGCCATTTATCTGCTCTGCAAATGAGCTGTAAATGCTCTCCTCATTTGTAAGACCAAAAATTGGTTTGAATTTTAATAATCTGAAGGAAGAGGGGTGTGTATCTAGGAAACTGATGACAGGTAGACCTGGGGGGGGAACTTAAAGTAAATAACAGTGGCCACGGCACTGCCGCAGAGCTCCTGTGTGTGCAGGAAGTGCACAGGATTTATTAGTGAAGAAACTGGGAGTGTGCACCCTGGGGACATCATCGCCAAGCTAATAGACGCCTGAGTTGTGCTTTATGTGGGAACAGAACCATGGACTCTGAAACTCTTTCGTTCTATGCTTTGGGTTTCCACCCTTCCTCCCTTCCTTCTTTCTTTTTTGCTTTCTCTTTTTTCCTTGCCTTAATTTCTTAATAAAATTATCCTCTGAAAACTCCAAACCTGTTATGACAGAGCTAAGTAAAAAAGGCATCCTGTATTAGAGAGTGGGGAGCAAAGGAACCCCAGGATGGTGGTAGGGCCACTCTGGAGCGAGGACCAGAGGGGGCAGCCAGGAGGGACAGTGCGAGCGTCAGCCCCAGAGCCTTGTCCTGCCTGGGGGTCTGTTTTGTCCATGTTTGTCCTAGCAGTTTGCTCAGATTGTAAGTAACTGTGGTTTTCTTTTTCAGGTATTTATTTTGTCACAGTTTTTAAATCAGTTTTCATTTGAGCATGCTGATGGTTGGGAGTTTTATTTGTGATCTTGTAAAAAATGAAATGCAGGCGTATAGTACTTACGAAACAGCTACTTGATGAGACCCACCCTAAGTCCACAGAAAAGCAGGGGTTGCTGTGAGGGAGCTTGCAGATAAGCACTATTGATGGATGGTAAAGCAGGGTACGATCGGCTACCCCCAAACTGGCTTTTTGTTGTTGCAGGCATGTGCAAGTGATTGTCCAATGGGGCACTACCCTAAGTGCATTCCATTTTACTTAACTAGAATTTCAGAAATGAAAATGTAACCATGTGGCTATGCATGAGATACTTCTTTTTTAAGAGGCATGTGAGCATAAGAATATGAGGCAGCTCAGACTCTCTACACTGGTGCAGTGCAGTGCCTGAGACTGGCTGTACCCTGCTGCCGTGTGGCCTGGGCCACTTGGTTGGTAAGGACCATCATGCCCTGTGCAGACCCAAGATGAGAGCAGCAATCCAGCCAAAGAACATGGGGACTGGGGGAGACCACGCTGAGATGCTCCTGATTTAACTGGGGGTGCCTCTCCCCAAGAACTCACTGAACCTTGTCTTCATCGACAGAGTGCTAACATCTTCCAGTTTTTTACTTCTTCCTCTTCCATAACCGTTTCTTATGCACTGTCTGGTTTTAGCCTCTTAATACCTGTGCAAATAGGTCAATGATTATGCCCTATTTTGCTGACATGGAAATTGAAGGAAACATTCCAAAATCACATATCAGGGCAGAACTAGAAGGAGAGCCCAGGTCACGGCTGCCTGCCCACAGTTTCCTTTCCATGACGCTTCCTCAGACTTTGGAATATTCAAGAAAGAGTCTGTCCCATCAATATTAAGTTAGATTAAAGAGACTTATCAATGAAACAAAGAATCAGAAGACGTATTAACACTGTGTCAATGGCCACTTTATAATTTGACTTTTACCCATCAGAAATATCTGGTTTATTCCCCCTTTTTTTTTTAAATTTCTATATTCACTGCCCCTCAGTCTTCGCCTAGTTTGCATATCTTCAACCTACTGTCCTCCCCTCCACTTCCTTTTACCACTGAATTCCCGGAAGAGTGTGCCATCCTCAGCTCCACTGCCTGTTTGTGGCTCGCAGACCCTCCCAGAGTTACTTCTACCCTCACCACTCAGATGAAACTGCTCTCCTGAAGGCAGATGACCTAGTACCTTCTGATCACCAAATTCTCCTTTCAGTAATTATTTCCTACCCCTGTTGGTGCGTTCAGAGTGTCAGCAAATGTTTTTTAAAACTCCTTCCTTCCACATTTCAACATTCATGGACTCTCATGGTGGTGTCTCCCCATCATTTCCCAACCCAAAAGGTTAGGGGGGAGCATGGAGCCAAGAGTGGATATGTAGGAGCGGCAAGGGGCTTCGGGGAAGGTGTCACAGAGTCTGAACCTGAGACCGAGCCGAAATTTGGGAAAGGAAATATGACAGGTGACATAAAAGTCTGTTTGGCTGTATTGGGCAAGAAGAACAAGGCTTGCGACAGTGTTCTCATGCTAACATGTGGCAGGTAGTGACATCTGCTGTGCTCTGATGTAACCAGGAGAAGTGCTAGTCAAGCCGGAAAACACAAAACAAGAATCATAAAAAAGGGAAGGAGGCAAGGAGAGGGAGGAAGAGAGAAAAGTGGAACTTATGTTGCTTGAAAAAAATGGTCAGAGACCCTGATTATTTAAATTGATTCATTCTTTCAAAACCTACCATGTTCTAGTCATTATGAGGGGTGGGGAAGGGGTGCTACATAAAATAACATTCCCAATCCCCTGCTAGTCGGGGTGGTAAACCGTATTTACAACGAACTATTACACAGTTTCCAAATGATAAGCAGGATACCGTGGTCACCCATCACTGTTATGACAACGCACGGAAGAAAAGGTGTCATGGCAGCCCTGTCCCTAGACCCCAAAGGATAACATGTTAGGATTCTAAACAAAATTTTCCCAAACATAATCCCCAAACCTTTGTAAATAATCTTTGAATAAGCAAATTAGAAGTGTTAGAACATAGTTATATTCCATACCCATTTGCAAAAACAGCAAGTTCTAGAAATTATAGATTGAAATAAATTGGTGTGGGTTACAGGAAGAGAGCCTGTGAGTGGTCAGGAAATGATGGGGCTCACCTCAGGCCTGGGTGACCCCTCTTTGCATTGTGACAGGGCTGATTGGCAAGGGAGCATGAGGCTGGCGCTGACAAAAGGCAGGCTGAGCGGATTTTCTGGTCGCACAAGTCCAGATGGGAAAGCCAATGTACTAGAAGGGAGAATCCAAATTGTAAGAGGTTTTGAAAGGCTGAAACTAAGGCGATAAAATTTAACAGGGATCATTGTAAAGTCTTCTATATAAGTTGTGAAAACTCACTTGCAACACATATAATGAGCATTGCGTTCTCACTGGTGTGAGAGAAGTCAAGTATATCAATTTCTGTGCTCAGCCTCCTTTAATAAAGGGCAGTAAGAAATTGCAGGTCTGTTGGCCAAGCTGAGTGGCGCGTTGGTTGGGAGTTGGCTTGGGATGCCAGCTCTGAGC
>NW_017731596.1:32046-59338 GCF_001890085.2 Hipposideros armiger
AAACACCTCTGCCCACCCATTGCTTCCCAAAGGAGCTCAGAACTCAAAGGCACACACTTCGGTGGCACAGGGCGCTCTTCCCAGCTGAGCCTGTGTTCCGCAACCGTTCAGGTGTGGGGAGTCTTGCATCCTTCAATACCCTCCCGGGATCGTGGCCCTCAGTCAGCTGGCACGAGGCATCGGCTCCTCTGTGTGTCCCTGAAGATATGACACATATCCCACTCTATGTATAAAGGGCCTTAAGGATAGTGATGAAAAAAGTTTGAACCAGTAGCCATTGCGTATGAATTCCCACTCAGCTGCAGCAAATGACTGACAGTAGCTGGGGCCCAGTTTCTTGGTTTCTGAATGAGGACGAGAATTCCCAGGCAGAGACTGACATTAAGGAGACAAGCGCTATCAGTCCTACAGTAACTGGCACAGTGCAGCTTCCTAGTACACACTCAGCTGTGACCCCAGCCCACCCCATGAGACATTTACACATGGTCCCTGAAGGCAACTGTGCCATCCAGACCCCAGCCCTGTGCTCAAAACTCCACCAGCGCCTCTCATAGGTGAACTCACGAATGAAGCAAATTTCCACTAATGTCATTTTTATCACACTAGCACATGAAATCAGAAGGAAGAAATAGCAGCTAAGACAGAAAAAAAAAGGGATGCGCTGTAAGATGGTGGGCATAGGGAAGTCTGGACCAAAATGGCTTTGGACACCTAAACCTATGGACCGTCGTAACCTTGACAAAGATGCCGTGGACAAGAAAACCCTGCAATTAGAGCGAGTCACTATTCAAGGGGGCTCTGTTCTCGCTGAGGGAACACCGCAGTCCCCGAGCACAGATGACAAAAATCACGGGAAAGAAAACTGTGATGACTGACTTCAGGAAAAGAAAAAGATCGATGATGATGGGCAAAATGGGGGACAGGTCCATTCTGCAGACGTTTGAGTCTGAGTTACCTACAAATCATGAGCTGAAGTACAGTGTTTACATCTTAGAGTGTTTTTCCCCCTCTTTTTTAGAGCACTGAACTATCCAGTGCTTGGTTGTTACATACAGCTAATTATTCCCAAGCTGCTGGTATTTTGCATCTATATATATTTACTTTGCAAGTGTTAAATCATTCAGGAAGAGAGGAAATTCACCATATTTACTTATCTTTGCACATAAATATAAAGACATGAGCTGGGAAATTAAATGCCGTGCTGCTTTCTTTGCGTCACCATCACCGTATGGGCGGGGTAGAATGGAGCTGTTTCCTTTCCCAGACTGAACCCATCTGTGCACAAAACCAGGGCCCATCATGAGGTTGCAGTGGGAACTGGCGTGACTGATGTGAAAAACTGAGCTGTGGTTCAGGGGTGCCAGCCTGTGGCTGGTTATATCCCTGTAATGTCCTCACCTCTCAGTAATAGCAGGCAGCTCCCTGACATGAACATGATTGCATTTAAATGTCAACCCCCAAAAGATGAAAGATGACATGAAAATGCTCCAACGTATGTATTTCTTCACTATAGAGCCAATCACACAGTCGGCTGAATACATTTCCAGAAAGTTCTGTTCATTGAACACTACATTTGACATCAAGACTTTTTTAGAGAGCGTTGAAAGAAAAACAAAAGCAGGTTTTTGTGTTCTAAGAAAGGAAACATTCATATTTGCCAGGACAAAATGTGTAAAAGGACAAATTATATTTTAAGGGGAATGAGAATTTCTAAGCAATGTCACCCAAAACTAGAATTGTTTTCCTACATTATTTTTAGGCAGGATTTCTTTTGTCAGGGGTGGTAATGAGGGCTTGGTAAACAATGTCCTTAGAGAAAAAAAATAAGGAAAAAAACATGTATTTTTGAGTTTGAAATAAACATCTAAGTTTCCAGACACAGTGATACGCCATTTATACAATTTTTTGACCTACCTAAGGGACCCACAGGTCTATAGTAATACCTTTTCTAAGTGATCTGCGGTGCCATAAGCTTTTTAATTTTCATGTTTTGATAAAAATAGTAGAATTTGTATTACATAAATAAATTGCTTTCAAAATGCTAACTTTCTGGCTACTGAAAATAAAGTTGGGTTTTCTAAAAGTGGAAAATAAGTAGGTTGTAATAAAATCTTTAGTAGGGGTCTGAGAATTTTTATGGCCCCAGAGTGTTATGTTCTTTTTGTAATTTATAAAGGAAAATTTTCTTAAATTAATTATATATATATTAAGTAGAAGAAATAAGGAATGCACTAAAGTTTGGATTATTAGCAGTGGTATGGGTATAAATGACATTTTAAAATGGCTATTATCATCTGACTCTGCAGAATATTTGTCATAAATGCCTAAGTGAATGTTAATGAGTTGTTTATCATGCACTAATATTAACTTTCTTTCCCCAGATGCAAAGAGTTTAGCTGAAATGCTCATGAGGTAAGAACAAAATCTTACCATCCCAGATACGTTTAAAAGAACAATTTCCAATTTGCCTTGATGATGTTTTTAAATGACAGTCTGAAATTGATAACATATTCCTTTTGACATCTAATTTCCATTCTATGTACCAAAATATCCATGTTGGATATATAAATAGCAAATAATATATTTTTATGACTGCCATGGGTAGTTTTGTTGTTGATTGGGCTCAACCAATAGAGTATTTCCAATTAAACTGGGAATACAAAGGCACATTATAACTGAAGAGCTTTGGTTTTGTTTCCACCCACATACGCCACCTTTGAGGTTAAGCCTTCTTCCTAACAGTTAGCCAAGTGAAGGAAAACCACAAAAGGAAATACCCTGTTTCCCCGAAAATAAGACCTAGCTGGAAAATAAGCCCTTGCATGACTTTAGGTGCCAAAATATGGCATCTTGGCATACTGAATATTTTAAGCAGAAGGAGTTTGTGGAAAAGGCACCCTTCTCCCTGAAACAGGTCATAAAACCCTCATGTGAGGGGTGCGTGCCATCCATATCCTAGAGAAATCATGCTACAGCTTATTCTCTGGCTAGGTCTGATTTTGGGGGGAACATGGAATGTGGTTCCCTGTGCTCTCCCAAGGCAATGGGCTGATCAAGCAAGATTCCCCTTGTCCTCAGCTCCCATGGCAGCTTCAGCGCCTCTCTCCTAGGGCACTCACCAACTCCTGCTGCAAATATCTGTTCACTGCCTGCTTTTGGAGGTGATAGCCTCCATCGTGTTAGCACGATATGCTAACATCGTGTTAGCAGCACCCAGCGCTGTAGTCGCCCCACTCATAAATGCTGAGCAGTTAGATGACTAGGGCTAGTTGAATAAGTAAGTAAATGTTCACATCTAGAGAAGACACCCCCGTATTTCCATTTTAAGCTTTTTGTATTGTAATGATTGAACCCAACATGAAACAGTATAATCTGAGTCTAGAACCAGGTAAGAAAATGTCAGGGACCTTGATGGTGAATTTGACGTTGCTGTTTTGGAATGCCTAATGTGAGAAAGAGAGAGGATGGGGTTTGGGCTCTCATCCCACCTCACCACGGCTGGCTGTAACTTCCTCCCCCACCTTTGCGTGTACAATGAGTACTTTTGTTCTTGTTCACAGAGAGCCCACATCCCATATCACCCGGATCTTTAAAGACCTAAGGCAGAGGTCACCTCCCATGGGCCCAAGAATTACATTTCCCACAGACATCTTTGTTTGGTCATACTATGTTTCAAAACAATGTGAATTGTGGGCGAAAGACATGCAGAAAGCAAAGACCTGAAGTATTTAGTGTGCGCCATTAGATGATCATTAGCGCCCTTTGCCACGATTAGGAAGATAGGTGTGCAGGGTACAGACTTGTTTTTTCTCTTTTTCAGGTAGGGGTTGAGGGATGTTGATGAGAATGAAAAGACTTATATGAATCATGTTGAATTTCGGATGCTTTTTAAGCATCCAGTGGAAGTGTCAGATAGCTGGTAGCAGGAATCTGGGGCCCAGAGGAGAGCTCAGAGATGCCAATGGCCTGTGAAGTATCTTCTTCATAATCACATCATGCTACATCAAGCTTGCATGAGAAGATTATGAAAATCCACGTGAAATGCCTTGAGGCCATACTCTTGTGAAAGTCTATACTTGTTCTTGTTCACTAAGCAAGTATTAGGACATTCTGTGGTCACATGGAAGCATCCAGACACACGTGCACGCATGTTGAGCAATTCTGACAAAACATCAGGGGGAAAGAAAGACAAACTCATTTGATTTATAATAACTTATTACCTAGTAAAATTAATTTTCTCCTGTAGACTTAAAAATATGAATTAACTGATGCCATTTTAAAATCAAGAGATTTCACATAAAATTTTGGCTTTCTGACTTTTCTTGAAAATGCTCTGGCCACACTGGGTATGGCCATTTGATAATGGCTAACCGGAGCTACATCCAGCGCCCCCTTTAGACTGGGTGTGACTTTTGCTCAGCACAGCAGGGCCCTGCCCAGCCTACTTCACTGATTGGTACCCCAGCCTGGTTCCTGCAGCCCTCCCAGAGCATTTCTGGCCACTTCCTCCTTCACTCCCCAACTGTACATAATTCCTCAGCCCAAAGCCCACGACGCCAGAGTCTGTATTTTCTGACATGTTCAACATTTGTTTAGTAAGGATGATTTCACATTAGCTTCTTTGATGTCCTAGAATGCATCCCTCCCCCTTCTCATTAGCCCCAAGCAAGACATTAGAAAGCATCTTCCTTGTTAATAGGGCAATTACTGTGGTTGAAAGACTACCTGTTGATTTGCACAGGAATTAATAATGGTATTCCCAGTTGACAGTTGCCAACATGAAATTAGAAACGGTAAAAGTAGTAATTACTCCCAATTTAGGCAGCTGAGATGGTATTTCTCCAAAGGGTGAAAGTGACTGAAAAGGAAAATAATTTCCAAGCTCCTCACATAGGTGGATTTTTGTGGGATTAATTTAGAAGTAAAAGCGATACTTTTAATCATGAAGGGTCAGTTGCATCTGAGTCTCGCAGGTTAACAGGCCAAGCAACAACAGACCTTGTCACCTACCTGTGAGTTTAGGGACAGCAATATTTTGAATGTGGCCTGGAAAATCTAGGCAAACCACACCCACTGGTGCTGAGAAGCCTATGGAATTGCTGTCTGGATCTTTGCTGCCACTTTCTTCGGAAGCTGAGGACTTAGCAACTGGCGCAGTGAGATCATAGAACCATAGGGCCTACGCTCTAGATCTAATGCTGCCACCAGCTGGTTTGGTGACCTTGGGTATGTCATTCCCCCTTTCTGTATCCAACTTTCCTTATCTAAAACCAACACTTAGAAATTGTTCCTAGCTTTATCATGCTGTGATCTTGGTGGCAATAATGTGTATTTTCCAACCATCTTCTACAAGGAAGTCTCAGTGAGATTGGCTGTCCCAGGGCCAGACAGGCAGATGTCACTGTCGGACAAACACAGACAACCCGGAGCCCTCCAGGGACCTCCCACGTGGCACCATCCCCCATCCCTGGGCTTCATGCTACTGGACACTCATCTCTTTCACCCAAGCCAATCACCCCAAAGAAAGGAAGAAAGAAAGACTTCGCCCACCATGCCCAGATAGACAGGATTTTTCTATTATATGATAAGCAAGAATCATTTGTTTTAAAATACCAGTCTTCTAAGGTGTGAGACTGGCCTGTCCAAAGGCGCTAACCAACATGCGATTGACATCCGAGGACCAGTATGAGTAAGAGGTGGTTGTAAGAAGAAAAGGATGCAAGCTGAGAGCTGAAGTTAATTTAGCTTTTTAGACATTTACATTTTGATTCATAGAGTATAAAAGTACCCACCCAACTATTCCAATGAGATATCCTGATAGACCTAGTTATTTCATACCTATTGAATGTTCCATGTCATATTTGGTGGGGGGTGATGTGCAGATGTCTTCATTACTTTGTTTCTCCACAAACCTGAAGGAAATAGTAAGACTTTAAAGAATTGTAGCAACTTTACGTAATTTACTGGCTAAGCCCAGAAATACCGTCTGCTGTGAACCAGCATCAGCTCTCTGTCATTTTAAACAAGCAACCAGGTGGCAAACAGTTGGTGGATTATATTTCAATAATAACTAACTAGTGCATTTAGCACGATCCTATATTACGTGAAAGATGCAATTTGTTTTCACAGTGAAAACATTCAGAATCTTGTTCCAGGTCACAAACGAGATTTATTTAAATAGTTTGTTTTGTTTTGTTTTGTTTTTTGAAGCTTAGCTGCTGTTCTAATGACCGTTTGTTATAATTTTGGAGACAGCCTTCGCAGAATAATAGATTACATAAAATATGGCAGCAAAGATTAAGAAAAGAAACAACTTAGTTGGGACCTAACAGCCCTTTGAGAATGAGAAGCATGTCATTGCCCCAAAGCATAGCCTCTGGGACCCGTCACTGAGCTCACACTGTGGCCCCAGAACAACATTAATTATCAACAACCCTCAACAAGCATTTATTGAGCACCTACTTTGGTCACATACTGTTCTACGTTGTAAGGATGTATGGGGAACAGAACATGAAAATATTCCCATGGGGCTTATATTCCAGTGGGAAAGACAGATTATACAGAAGTCAATTAAATACATGCCAGGGAGTATTAAGTGATAAGGACACAAAATTAAGCCGAGAGTGGGGAGAGGCAGTGTGAGGGGTTCCCACCCAGGGCCAACCGGGCTCCATAGAAGGGAGAGAGCCAGCCACATGGGTATTGCAGTGAGGGTGGGGGAGTGTGTTCTGAGCAAAGGGAACAGCCAGTGCAAAGGGAGGGAGGAAGAATTAGCCCCTGAATCTCAAAGTTTATTGGGCCATTTTCTTACCTCCCCACTCAGGGCTTTGCAGCAATAGTCCTCGGAGGAGGAGTTTACCTCCAGTTTTGATTGTTCTTGCTCATAAAGTCTAATCATATTCTGAGTCTCTGGGCCACTTGCAGTGGCACACAGCAGTCATTTAGCTGGCTTCCTGTGTCAATCTGCCAGCGGGCCCCTTATTGTTAAGTATAGCCTGCGCTTGGGTTCATGGCTGGTTAATAGAGCAGCTGCTGACTGCCTCATAACTATTCATGATGAGCAGAAGGAACTAGCTCACACTTCTATTTTTGGTGCAAGGACAAGCTCAAGTCCCTAGTGAAGCTTCTAAACAGATCTTTCAGATATTCACAAAGGAGTAGTTTCCATATGTTTCTGTGGGAATAGAGCTTCTCTAAGCACGACGTAACTGTGCCCTCCCCGCCCCCCAAGTCACCAAAATGTTCTTCATTGTATACAAGTATTTGAATCTTTGCTGTAAAAAAATAAATGAAATAAAATAAAGCGAGAACTTGGTTAAGTAAATAATTTAAACGCGTGCACAGACCATGCGAAAAATTCAGGCCAAAACGTTTGAATCTGGGCCTTGCGTAATTAGCATGATCAAGCTTCACAACCCAGTTACTCATCTGTGGAATAGGGAATCTGGTTCAAGATCAAGCCCTAGGGAGCAATGCTGCACCTTGCATTTTCACGGGCTGCTTTGTTTACACTCAAATGAAAAAAAAAAAAGGGCAATTATGAAATATTCAGAATATTAACATGGAATTCCCTGTGCAAATGGCTAAAGGGCCTCTTGAGTGAATTTGACCTTCAGGTTATTAACATTCTTTCAGCCACGTGGTTCAAGAGTGCCAGGTGGGTACTAGACTTATTGGGGGAATCACTTCATAAATTACGTAAATGTCTAACCACTATGTGTACGCCTGAAACTAACATAAAATAATATTGAATGTCAACTGTAATTTTAAAAATAAATGAATAAAGAGCGGATGAGTTCTCAGGGACAAGAAAGGACCTGGGACTTCTGGCAAATGTTTGGTTAGAGCAGAAAGCCCTTGAGAGGTAGCATGGGTACCCCCTTTATTGTCCCTTAAATGTGACTAACACAGTGATAAATCATCATGGAGCATACAAGGCTCCAGAAATCTTACTAAAAACAGATTTTGACAATTGTTGAGCTGGATTGATGGGTGCCATAGATGATTGCATTGATTGAATTATCTGAGTGACCACTGCTTCTTAGAGGGTGTTTCAGGAGACATTTTTAAAAATATTTTTAAAATTTTTAAAATCTGCCCAATTCTGGAAAGACCAAACAGCTACTCTTCTAATGCAGATCACTAACTAAAGCCTTTATCAACTTTTTTGTATTTTTGCGTAACACGTAGATTTTGTTTCTTTTTTTTACCACAAGCTGTAACTGAATTCGATTATACCATGCCATTTTACTACCTATTTTCATTTAATTTCAGCAGACAGCTCACTCTAAGAGTAATTTTCTGGTACACAAATTTTGAGATAAAATTCTTACAGTAATTGCTTTTTTTCTATGCTAAAATGCAATATCAGTTAGGAACACTAAACTAATGTCAGGGAAGTTAACAAGGCTTATGATTGGTTACCAGCCCAAAAATAGAACCACTCCAGCTATAACTGCAAATCCATTAGTAAAACCCCCATCGGAAGAATAGCTGGTGTCTAGGCGTCCTCGCTTACCATCACTAGAATGGCGCCTGTCTGGCAAAGGAAAATGATGCTGGTTTAAAAATCACTCTTTTTCACTTAACTTTTACACAAGAAGTGGGAAATTCCAAAGGTCCTATTGATGGATATAGAACAAATCTTCATTGACAGTTTGTGTTTTCTGAACTTCACAACTGACTACTGAAATATAATATGAACACATACCGTTGAAATGAAGAGAAAGTTCTCCTATCATGTGCTCCTCCCCCACCCCCTAAGAGATTCACATAGATAATATTAGATTATATTAGATAATATCTAATTATTATTGGAGAATAAACCAAGTTGGCGTACAAGCATGTGTTGGCATGATGCAACACTGAACTGCATTTGCTCATTCATCCCCCCTGTTGTATCCCCAGTAAGAATACCCGGACTTCCGATACCTTGAGCAAGCAACAGCAGACCCTGAGAATGCACATCGACATCCCCAGAGCTCAGCTTTTGATAGAAGAGAGAGACACGATGGAGACCATCGGTAAGGTGTCACGCTTGCGATTTTACGCAACATGGCTGCTACAGCTGTGCCCTCTCAGCCCAACGCTGCGGGGTGGGAAAATGTTAGCTAGGAGAATGTTTTGAATGCTACCTGAGCAAAGAAGTTAGAATGTAGAGCACTGTTAGTGAGGAGAATAAGTACCAGCACACGTGGAGGAAAATGAACTTACATACACCTCAGAGGTCACCCGACATAGGAGTTCCCCAACTGTGATCCACTTTGGGTCTTTCCTGGGGAGGCTGTTGGTGCTGCTCCACAGAATAAACACCTGCAATTGAATAAACCAGAAGATCCACACACAAAACCCCTGTCTTGGACATCCAGTCTGTGCTCTCCTCATCAACTCCAGTAAGGCCTTCCTTAAAGAAAATATTTAAACTCTAGGTAGCACCTAACAAGCTAATGTCTTGGCACAGGTCCCCTTTTCTCTATCCCCCAGCAGCCCATAAACATTCTGGAAGGTTTCGTCACAGTGCTTTTGGGGAGCACCCAGTTTCTTTGTTCCACGATTGCAAAACAGACACCTGGAAAGTTTTTGAGACTTGTTTGCCCAGAACCCAAGTGTCTTAATCTCTTCTGGCCTTTTTCCATTCCAAGTCCACCATCCCACACTTCTTACCTGGATCGTTCTATTCATTCCAGAATCAGAAACTTTATATTTCCATGTAATAACGATTGGAAGAATAGCTCATATTCATTGAGCGCTCTCTAAATATCACATATTTTATGAGCACTTTATGTGCATTAACTTAACCCTCCCAACCAATATAGGAAAAAGGTATGACCAGGTAGGTAACTGGGGCATGGAGAGGTTACATAGCTTGAAGCTTACACAGATGGTTAGGAGCAGAACCGGAGCAAGAACCCCACGGGCCACCTGCTTCCATATCAACAGGCGATTTCCCAGACCTCCTTGCCTTCTAAGTAGCACTGAGCTTCCCAGTACCCATGGAAACAGACTCTGAGGCAGGTTGCCGAGGCTGCCACTTTTCAGACTTTGCTCTGTGTTTGTTCTGGAAAGTGTTTGCTGGCACTCAGTCCCAGGGCAATCCTTCCCTGTGGCTTGGCTAAAACTACCCAGCTCCTGGCATGTACCCTAGACACCTCCTGCCAGGAAGGCCGTGGTAAGTGGCCGGCTTGGCAGGACACCGCCATTGTCCCCTGCCACTGCCCTGCCTTATTATGTTCTAGTAGAAAAGCAGAGATGTCTTGACCTAATGGCTCATAAATTCTAAGGCCTGGGCTGCCCTTATTGGACTCAAGTTTGCTCTGGGTGTCCCAGCACTTACAGAAGGTTGGTCAAGTCCAATTTGGCTTTCCATCAACCAACTTTGGTGAAATATGACCCATGTTGTGTGAGGGGTCACCACTCGTCCTGAAGCACACAAGAGTTTATAAGCTTGCTCACGTCAAAATAAGGCACCATGTTTTGTTTTTGATCATCTTTTTTTTTTGCAGTAGTATTTCTGGGATCCCTCTTATTGAACTCAATAGATTGGGCACTAAAACTAAAATTTACTTTGAAACTTCAGTTTGAAAATCAAAATGTAACTCCTTTGACCTTATAACACGGATATGAAATTTGCTAAATGTCCCTCACTAGACTTGTTAATGCTCCTCCCTGTAGCTGTTAACGTAGGTAGCTAGGCACATCCTGGGAGAGATGAATGGCCTTCCAAACCATCATTTCTGTACGGAATCACGACCCTTCGCCAGAGATGCATCGCGTTCCTGGCAGGATCATCTGTCACCAAGAGTCATTTACCTCCTGGCAATACGTGACAGTTGGTCGATGGCATTTTCTAATTATTGGGGAAGTAGAAATGTGATGCTTTCAAATGCTCTGGGCTCAGGCTACAAGGATCCGATATGAGAGTGCCATTAATTTCTACCCAGAATGAATGGTCGACCTCACAAACTGACAGGCACCCGATATTTCCCATTAAAAGTTTGTAACCTGGCCCCACAGATAATCTGGTCTGCTCTTAGCAGGGCTAGGTGTTAGGAACCAAAACACGTCAGTATTGTTCATGAAAAACAAAGATGGATGTCGGGCCTCGGATGCCCGGTCTCACTGTAAGAAACCATCTCTGTGGAAAGGCCACCCTCTCGGAGGGGCGAGTGAAGGCTGCGGGGCCAGCTCCCCCGGTCCAGCCCTTCTCCAGCTGCAGCGAGCTGTGCCACACAGCGGGATGCCAGCAGACACCTTGGCAGCCTTCACTCTCTTCTCTGCCAAGAAATTTTATTCTGAGTTCAAGAGGCTTTCCTCTCCTGCCAGAGCCTGAGTAATTGGATTTTATAAGGTTCGTTCTGTTCAGAGCCTTTTTTGGGCACAGAAGTCTCGCTGTGTTGTTTATGACTTTCACATTACCGTTCCGTGTCAGGGCGTGCTATAGCATAGTCCCTGCTGACTCCTAAACTCATAGGAACATCATCCCGGGTTACAGTGCTTGGAAATTTATGAAAAATCCATAGATGCTAACCAGAGTTTCCCTCGGAGTAAAAAAGCTCTTGAGAAAGAGTGAAAAGTATCACAATCAAGTAACGCAAAATCTTGACACAACCAAATAATGACACGCAGCTCAACCAACGGCTCCCTTTCCAAGCACACAAATGCTCCCCACTCATCCGAACCCAGGCTCCTGCTTCTTGAACCTCCGAGTGCCCACCTACGCCAGTAGGACTGGGACTCTGACAAGTGAGTCAGTCATTTCGAGAAGTCAATTAAGGGACGCTCTAAAGTAATTAGAGCTCAGAAGAGGTGGGAAGAAAAGGAACATACCTCAAACCCTCTAAAACAGAGGAATCCATAAGCTCTGAAGGCTGGCCCTTGCCTTTTCTCCCCCGTGCCCCTCAGCCCCAAACATTTGCCAAGTTCGGTGAGAGAGCGGGACACGGTAAGGACCACTGTGCTGGAGTTTTTCTAGCACTCAAACAGAGCTTAGTTCAAATGCAGCTGACGTCACTGGTGAGGTCCCTGGTGAGCTTTTGACAAATACATAAATCCCAAACGCTATTAAACGGCAGCTGCAAAACATGCCTCCTCAAATCAATGTTCCCTGAATGAAAAGGCCAAGCCTGGGGAAGAGCAGCGACCTTTCTCCGTGGCCATTCTCTTTAAGCCGTGCTCCAAAGCTAACCCCCAAGCATAATCTTCTATTTTGAGGATTCGGGACCAATTCTCATACAGTGCTTGAATTTTTAGTTGTTTTGTTGCTTTAGATAAGGTTATACTTATTATTTAGATTACTATTGTTATTATTATTGTTATTATTATTATTTAGATTATTTCGATGATTATTGTTGCTATCGACAATAACACAAGTACTTCCGAGAGAAAAGGCCGGGGAGCCACTTAAAGGGGGATGACCGTGTTTGCTTTCTGTGTCCCTGCTGCCCTGTAGACGACCGCTCCACGGTGCTGTTGACAGATGCTGACTTTGGAGAGGCAGCGAAACAGAAGTCTCTGACGGTGACGCACACGGTCCATTACCAGTCAGTGTCGCAGGCCACCGGGCCCTTAGTGGATGTTTCAGATGCTCGGCCAGGAACGAGTGAGTGGTCCAACAACACTTAAACTGGGTGGGAGTGGTCAACGGTGAGCACACACTCACATCTCCGTCCCCATCAAACGCAAATGCAGGCCTGCTCAGCCCTATGCCTAAGACACAAAGAGGTATGATAACACCTTTAATTGGGACGATGAGATTTAGATGGTGTTTGATCTAATCTATTATTAAAACCATGTCAGTTGGAGCCAATTAACTCTTGGTATTGGTTTACGATGAAAGTGCTAGAAATTTCAAGCCAAGTTAATTTCTTTTTATATTTAGACAACACAGGAAGAGGGGCAGGTAATTAGCGTTAGTGTGTTTCTGCTCTGTGCCAGGACTGGGATAGAAAGATGATGTCATATCTTTTGCAACAACCCTGCAAGGCACTTACTTATACAGTTAAATAGCATACCCTCTGTTTTATAGATGAGAAAACTGAGTCTCAGGGGAGTTAGGTAAACAGCCCAAAGTTGTGCACGTCCTATGTAGTGAAACCAAGATTTAGCTGTCGCTCTGTCTGTCCTTGAAACTTGTGCTTTTGTTCTGAACACAAACTGTTTGAGAAAAATAGAACTCTGGCTAATCTGGGGATTATGTTTTGTTTAGTTATTAATCGATGCATCTATAATATATGGAAATTAATTACTGCGATGCAATTAAACCCCCTAATGTATATCTAGAGCTTATTAATTAGGTATTCTTGTTCCTTTGTAATTGAAATTGTTCCTAAATCTCTTTAAAGGCTGAGAAATTAATGTCTCAATTATTTATCTTTCTGGAAGCTTTGATGTTTAGTTCTTAAATCTCTAATCACTCTCTTTGCAAAAATTTATATTCTTAGAGTGTTATAATTAGAAAATAATGTCAAAAGCTATTTTTCATAGTTCCTGACTTGTAAGGCTTTCGTGAAATGCTCAGAGCTTCATGAAGCAAACTGGTTGATTCTTAAATAACATTGTAATATTCAGGAAAACAGTTTTAACAGTTATTGAAATTCACTTGAAAACCTGTTTCCAAGAACATGCCAAAGAAATCTTTTATTTCTCCCTCCTGTCTAACCTCACCTCCTTCCTTTTTTGATGATGTCGGTACATTCTGAAGACATAAGCGGGACATGAGTGAAAATTCGCTTTGCAAGGGGGTGTGTACGAATGAGGGCCGTGCTCTTAAAAATTGCTTCAGTGTCCTTGACATGCTCTCCAGCCACTGGCTTTTCCATTGTGATCTGCCCGCTCCTGATTCAGGCCACGTCAGGACTGTACTGATGGGTTTCTGAACCACTTCTTGCTGTTAAGTCAGGGAAAGGTGATATATCCCAGGGGACTTGGATCCATGGGTCCTTGCCTTTAGCATCCCTTGTCCCAGTCAGCATGGAAGTTAATGGAGACATCAGCAGGAGACTAGGGCAGAGACAGAGAAAATGGGACACATGCCCCAGGTAGGCTCCCAACCTTTTCTGTGCGTCAGAATCACCCAGGGTGCCTGTTTCAAACACCCAGAACAGGGCTCCAGCCCCTGGGACTCTGACGCACCTGGTCTAGGGTAGGGCCCAGGAACCTGCATTGTAATGGACAACCTGTGGTTCTGATGCTGGTGGCCCGGACCCCTCCTCACTGAGAAGCACTTCCCCGTTAGACCTGTGTCCTCCGTGTCATGCTTTTAGCGCAGCAGCGCAGGGTACTCCCACCTTGCCATGTTCACAGCACATCAGTTCTGTCTGCCAGGTAAAAAGAACGTGCATCCCCGCTTCCCTTTCAATGTTCGACGAGTGGAGAAATGCACAAAGGCGAGTGGTAAATAGTCAAAATGAGAGGGAAGACCGTGAACCTAAAACACTGGGAACTTTCCAGGTGTGGGATCAGCCCCCTAATAATGGGAAGGTTGGCTTGATGGCATTCAAAACATCACCAGGGACATGAGTCTGAGTCACGAGCAGAAACTATAACCAGTGAGAGGTGAGTGGCGGGAGGAAGTCACAGAAGGGGCGCGTTCGTGTCTCTCAGGGCTGTAACACTGTTAGCGGGGTCGGGAGCTTAACTTTATGGATGGCCCAGTGCTCGGTGATGGGGGGACATAGTGAATAAGATGCAAAAAGACATTCATCTCATTCCAGTGAAGGAAGTTAGACATTAAACAAGGACCTAATGCATTTTCCGTTTATCAATGTGTACTCGGAAAAAATAGAACAGACTGATGTGATGGTGAGTCAGCAGGGGTGTGGGGACGCCGGGAGGGGCTACTTCAGGGGGAGTCTTTTGGGAAGATCTCCATTGAGGAGAAGGGTGACAGCCAGGACCGGGCCTGCCAGGCAGGGGGGATAGAAGGGGAAGCATCTATGAAATGCTGGGGACAGCAGTGGTACTGGGGTGCGCGAGCCACACGGAGGGCGGTAAGGGACAAGCAAGGGAAACAGCCAGCCAGGCCTTGACGGGTCTCCTCCGCCTCCGTCACTCGTCTGCATCTCATTCTGAGCATGTTGAGGTCTCACTTGGGGATCCGATCCCCCTGAAATAACTACAGCCCACAGAACGGTGCTTCTTGCATCTGTCATGAACTTCATTAAGTAATGTTTTCAAACATTAGGCACATTGACTCAAATTCCTGCATCAGTCTCTAGTTTGAAAAAAATAGAGTTATTCATTCAGCATCTGCAGAAACTTTTCTATTAGAAAAGAAATATTTGGGATCATTTTTCATCAAATATTCTCCCAAAACTATATTGTGAGGGAGGGACTAAAAGCATTTCAGTTTTTTAGAAGTAGAAACAATAGGTGCCTGCCCCACCCCGCCCCCCAGAGGATTACCACAGGAAGCTGAAGCCAGGCACCTTCTGAATCCCCGCTCTCTGGTTGCTCCTTGAACCACAGAGCCTGTCACCTCTGCCCAGGTGTGACACCAGTGTCACTTCAGCCCCCTGGAGCAGGTTCTTCTCACTGCAGTCTGGCATATGTGCCAAAATTCATTTAGAGTCTATTTCATCGACTACAAAGAACATTATTTTTCTGTTCTAATTATGTTAAGACTGTGTTGTCATTGTAGGAATTCTTTATTTTTAAGGAGAGCATTTAAGACGGGTTGTTTGCACAATAGAATGACAGCATCCTGGAAGTTATGTGTCTCAGCACTTTGAGTTTGCCAAGACTTGCAACGAATTCTTATTACGAGGAGGGGAGAAGTCGCAACAATTTGCTGTTTATCTCTTTCAATCTGTGAAAACACATGTCCGGGCTGTGTCCACAGCTCTGCTCCTCTCCCTGTCTGTCCTGTGGGTTAGGGTCCACTTGAAAGCTGGGACCCTATTCACGTCCTTATGCCCAGCTCCAGCTGCAGATTCTACACACAGGAGGCAACCAGTAAATACATTTAAATACCAACTAATTGTCAAGTTCCGGAATCAGAGTAAAGGGGATGGAAAAGAAAGGATGATTTTTCTCTCTTTGTTCTCCATTCCTGGAGACATCTAATTGGCTGAGTGTATGTGTCTCCTCCCCCAGTTAGAAATGTTCCTTTTAATTTGTACACAGTCTCCACCCAGCACACTTTGCAGAGACTTACCAATGCGATCATTACCCAGAACTTAAGGCAACTTCTCTACTTACAAAATTTGCAAGGATACGAAGACACGTGAAGTGATAAGTATTAAACATGACCTGGGTTTTTTTTGTTTGTTTCTTGTGTTTTGTTTGTCATATTTACCTGGAAGTCAGCCATTCATTTATTCATGCAAAGAGCCTTTACCCAGCCTACTGATATACGCAGGGCTGCACCAGAAAATGAACAGAACACACTTCCCGCCCTTACGAGCTTTATTGATTAGCTCAGCTCCTTTCTGCATCCCAAGCATTCTCAATCATCCAGTTTTCTGATTTTCTTTCTTTTTTTTTTTAAATTAGTTTCAGGTGTACAACACAGTGCAATAGTTATACTTTTTACCCCTCAAAGTGACAACCCCCACCCCCAATCTGCTGTCCCACTCTCCCCCCCCCATATCATACATATCTATTACAATTCCATTGACTCCACTCCCACACTATACTCCACATCCCATGACTATATATATATTCAATTATAGTTGACATATAATATAATACAACATCAGCTTCAGGTGTACAGTGCAGCGATCAAGCCTCTACCCCACCCATGAAGTGGTCTCCCTAACAAGACATGTGACCATCTAACACCCTACAAAATGTTTACAACATTATTAATTATATTCCCTGAACTGTCTTTCATATCCCTGTGGCAATATTGTGGTTACCTATCTATGCTGTCTAATCCCTTCCCCTTCTCCCTCATTCTCACCCCCCTCCCCAACTAACAGCCATCAGTTGTTCCTCTATATCTCTGAGACTATTTCTGTTTACTTTGCTCATTCATTCAGTTTTTTAGATTCCACATATAAGTGAGATCAGATGGTATTTGTCTTTCTCTGACTGACTTATTTCACTTAACATAATAGTCTCTAGGTCCATCCATATTGTTGCAAATGGTACGATTTCATGCTTCTTTATAGCGGAGTAATTCTCCATTGTATAAATGCACCCCAGTTTCTTAATCCAGTCATCTACCGATGGGCATTTCAGTTGTTTCCAAGTCTTGGCTATTGTTAATAGTGCTGCAATAAGCATAGGGGTGCATGTATTTTTTCAAATTAGCATCTTGGGTTTCTCTGGATAGATACACAAGAGTGGAATTGCTGGGTCATACGGTAGTTCCATTTCCAGTTTTCTGAGATATCTCCATACTAATTTCCATAATGGCTGCACCAATCTGCCATCCCACCAACAGTGCACCAGGGTTCCCCTTTCTCCACAACCTCGCCATCACTTGTTGTTTGTTGATTTATTGATGATAGCCATTCTGACCGGAGTGAGGTGGTATCTCATTGTGTTTTTTATTTGCATTCCTCTAATGATTAGTGAGGTTCAACATGTTTTCATATGCCTGTAGGCCATCTGTATGTCCTTTTTAGAGAAATGCCTCTTCACATCCCCTGCCCATTTTTTAATTGGGTTGTTTGTTTTTTTGGTGTTGAGTTGCATGAGTGTTTTATAGATTTTGGATATTAACCCCTTATCAGATATATCATTGGCAAATATCCTCTCCCATTCAGTAGGCTGCCTTTTTGTTTTATTGATGATTTGCTTTGCTGTGAAAAAACTTTTAAGTTTGATGTAATCCCATATGTTTATTTTTTCTTTTATTTCCTTTGCCCGAGGGGATATCTCAGTAAAAATATTACTGAGGGTGATGTCTGCAAATTTACCTCCTATGTTTTCTTCTAGGAGTTTTATGGTTTCAGGTCTTACATTTAAGTCTTTAATCCATTTTGAATTTGTTCTCGTATATGATGTAAGTAGATGGTCCATTTTCATTTTTTTGCATGTCCGATTTTCCCAGCACCATTTATTAAATAGACTATCTTTACTCCAATGTAAATTCTTGCTTCCATTGTCATAGATTAAGTGACTGTATATGGATGGGTTTATTTCTGGGCTCTCTATTCTATTCCATTGGTCTATGTGTCTGTTTTTATGCCAATACCATGCTGTTTTGATTACTATAGCCTTGTAGTATGATTTTATGTCGGGTAACATGATGCCTCCCACTTTGTTCTTATTTCTCAAGATTGCCATGACTATTCGGGGTCTTTTATGGTTCCATATAAATTTTAGGATTATATGTTCTATTTCTGAGAAAAATGTCCTTGGTAGTTTGATAGGGATTGCATTGAATCTATATATTGCCTTGGGTAGTCTTGACATTTTAGCTATATTAATTCTTCCTACCCATGAACATGGTGTGTATTTCCATTTATTTGTATCTTCTTTAATTTCTCTCTTCAGTATCTTATAATTTTCTGAGTACAGGTCTTTTACTTCTTTGGTTAAATTTATTCCTAGATATTTTGTTGTTTTTGAAGCAATTGTAAACGGGATTGATTTCCTGATTTCTTCTTCTGATAGTTCATTATTGGTGTATACAAATGCAACTGATTTCTGAATATTAATTTTGTATCCTGCTACCTACTAAATTCATTTATCAGCTCTAACAGTTTTTTGGTGGAGTCTTTGGGATTCTCTATGTATAGTATCATGTCATCTGCATATAATAACAATTTTACTTCCTGCTTTCCAATTTGGATGCCTTTGATTTAATTTTCTTGTCTGATTGCTGTAGCCAGAACTTCCCAGTTTTCTGATTTTCAATGGGTATTTTGTTCTGTCCAACCCTCTAAGCTGAGTTTCTAGCCATCCTGATTAGCCTACCAAATCTCATGCCACGATCTTCCCATGAAACAGGACACGTTCATTAGAAATCATGGCCTGGGCCCCAAGATTGATTGAGGCCTCCCCGTCTGCCCGCAGCGCTCAAGCACACTACCCTCACCCATGCCTCACAAAGGTTCTCCAGGTGGGTGATGTTATCACCCCAGCCTCAGAGGTGAGAGAAATGGGAATATTCAGTGAGCTCACAGCCAGCGAGCAGCAAAACTAGATCAAACTCAAGCAGCCCAATTCCAAAGCCTCTGCTCTCAACCCTTCCATGTTGCTGTTAAGTAGAGATGATGTTCCTTAAAGAACATCTAGGGACCAAATAGGTTTCACATATCTAGTAAGGAAGAAGAGTTTACAACATGGATTGAATCTTTTTTGTTGAGGTTTTGAAAAATAAATATATATATATACACTCTATTACCCACAATGGTACTAGACACAGCACTGCAGAAAAGCACCTGATTGGATGAGGAGCATCCAGTGTATAATAAGCCCTTGATAAGTATTTGTTCATTAAGTGATAAGAATGGTCAGGCCAATGAGTTGCAGCCTCTCTCTGAGACAACTGGGAAATTCATCACAATAAGCTGAGGCCTCAGCATAGCAGGGAATAAAAACCGCTTAACACCATGATCATGGTGCACATGACATGCTTTATAATCCTATTAGCCACAAAATCCTCTCTTATCCCAAATTCAGGATCATTAAAATAATTTGATTCAATGGGTAGAACCTTAATTCAGGTTCAGACCCAATGTTGACAGGCCGAGAATTATTTATATCACTTACCCTCTAATTCTGTTTAGCTGTTTAGCAAGCATGATGCCTCATCACTAAGTTCTATTTATATTAGAATGGTGGGGAGCTAAATAAAATGCTTTCCATGCAGGGGCAGTAAATGTGAACATTTATGTGGTTAGTAGATTAGCTAGTAAGATATACAAAGGAGGCTACCGTGTGGAATCCAAGTAAAATTTTTATTTTAGCTGCTATCTCAGGAGCTATCATACAGAAGAGTTCAGTTCAAGTACAAAACAGCTCCAAAAACCTGATTATTAAAAAAAAATGTGTCAACTACTCCAGTATGCTACATGCTGAGACAATCTTGCCCAGAGCAGAATAGAGCTGCAGGCTGTAGATTAAGGAAAGTAATATCATGGCCTATATTTCCAACATTATCAGACCACTGGTAAGACTGTCCTCATCTAGAGAAAAGGATAATGAACCACGTGAACTTGAAAAGAGTTCTGGCTTTGAATAGAGGCTGACACGTGTATCTTGGTGGTGGAACTTTCCACACAGGGTGATCTCAGAGAGAAAAGGGGCTGTGGAAGTGAATGTCTCTGCCCCACTGTTGGTGGGCAGGCTTGACAGGAGGAAACACAGGTGGAGCTTTGGGGGATGTGAGGACATGGTGTCCTTGAAATGGGACAATCAAGCTGACCCCTGTCCCACAAGCATTCATACCAGGAATCAACCTGATCTACAGCTATAGTTGCAAGAAACTTCAAGAAGAATAAAAATGAGAGCCCTCAAAATTTATGTAAGGGACTGGGTAATTTTCTGGAAAAGATTCATTAGCATTTAAATAACAAGCCCCACTTATTTAAGCTCCACTTATCAAGTCGATAGTACCTGGAAGACATTTAGCCTCCTACCCATGAAAATGTTTTTCTATCTCTCTGAGAACCTCTCTCCTAGCATTTCAGTGGAGAGACACAATTATCATTCATACCTTGCTGTCCAGAGAGCTTGGCACTTTAGCATAACTCATTTACATTCTAATCAAGGCGGAAAAAAAAATCTTCCGATAAAGTCTTCTGTGGGATGTTGCCAGTAAGGGATGAATTGTGTCTTAAAATCAGTGCCCCAGAGAATATGCACCAAGATGGAGCATTTTGATGACCCAGGAAATCTTAAAATATATCGATTTGGCTGCCAACTTAATGCTTCTTTCCAGCAGGGTAGAATGATGGACTAGGTTCAAAGTCCAATAACTAGAAACTTGCAAAGGGGAAAATCCTTCATTTAAAAAGGAAGTCACTTCACCACTTTCAAATCTCTGCCTCCCGGGACCCAACAGGGAATTATAAACAAGCCAGTGTCATGCAGACACCATGTTAGAGCATTCAGATGTCCAGGGTGAGGACATGTGTGGTCAAGTAATGGGAAATCTCTGAACCAAAAAGTAAACGCTTGGGCTCCATTTTTATCACTTAATAGCTGAGCTGTGTCATTTCTGCTCTCGAAGCTTCTTTTGCCTCATTCATAAAGTGACCTTGGACTCTATGTGTTCATCCAGGGACCTATGTGTGCCAGGAGTTAGAGTAGACTCTACAGATGGACCCAAGGATGAATACCCAGCCCCTGTCTTGGAGAGACTTCCAGGCTCAGGAGAACACATAAATAAGTCAGGGTAATAATGCCACAGGTTGGACCTCTCGGTTTTGTTCTTTTGAAACTGCTCCGTTAGTGGTGAACAGTAAATATAGACTGCTATGTTTAGAAGTGGCCAGACCATTTTGAAGGATAACCATAAAATTCCTCTTTGAGAAGCAGGGAATTCAAAGGTAGAAAAGGCCCATCTAGGATCTTATGTTGCTTTCAGGCTGGAGCCCCAGAAAAAAAGCATTGCAGGTACCTGAGCCTCTCTGCTTTTCAGAGAATTCCAGAAGAGGCAATACTGTAGTCCACTCCAGTGTCCAACAGTCTGTGCTCTTAGAAATTCTTTTTTCTGAGCTCACCAAAGAATCAAGCTAAGAACTCGGTCCACCTCACCGACTTGCTGTTGTTGGTTCTGGATTTAGAGACTGTGGGACCCACCCAGTACCAGCCCATGTGTGCATAAACCTCTGTGCTTTGGAAGATGGTAGACATGTGAAATCCAGACTCTTATTAACTCTTTATTCTCCAGATTGAATAATCGAAGTCTTCGTCAAAGTTCAAACAATTCCATTGAAGAGATAAGCCACCTTACGCAAAGGGCTAAGAGAGCATTAGGACAAATGGTATTGTCCCTCTGCTCTGGGAACTTGCAATTTAGTTAATGAATAAAATAGTTGTACTCAAGGCAGTGAGTCAATACGAGGAAACAGTACCACGGGGGACAGCTGTACCTGCTCCCTAGGCCTGATGCAACAATGGACCACCAATTGGGTGGCTCAGAACGGAATGGTACTGTGTCACAGCTCTGGAGACCAGAATCCAGGTGTCAACAGGGCCATGCTCCCTCTGCAACCTGTAGGGGAGGCACCTTCCTGCCTCTTCCCAGTTCCTGGTGGTTGCTGACAAACTTTGACATTCCTTGGCTGACAGCTGTGGCACTCCGTCTCTGCCTCCATCGCCCCATGGCCTTCTTCCCTCCTGTGCTGTCGCCTCTCCTCATAAGGACACCAGTCATGCTGGATCAGGGCTCACTCTACTCCAGTATGACCACCTCTTAACTCATTACATCTGCCGTGACCTTATTCCTAAATAAAGTCACATTCTGAGGTCCTGGGGGTTAGGGTGTGGGCATAGCTTATGTGGGGGGCACAGTTCAACCTGTATCAACACCTCAAGGTAGGAGGCCTGTGGGAAGGAGACCACTTTAGGGCATATTTGACTGAGCTCCCTGGTACTCCAAAGACGGTAATTCTCAGGAAGTTTAAGTGATGTGTGTTGGGTCATGAAACAAGGAGCCAAGATCAAAGCTCAAATTCATGACTCCTGAACCCAGTTCTAATGTCCTTTCCCTTACGGGGTTTATTGAGATACTTAAGTATCACATGATGGTCTCAGGCCGTGAGAGAAACGAAGCAAGTGCTCTGGACAGGGACAGTCAGGGAAGGCTTCCTGGAGGCCTACGCCCTGCAGGATGGGCCGGGAGCACTGCACTCCACACCCTGACCACAGCTGACCACCCCCCTCTAGAGACCCAGACAGACTTTATTCTCGGCTCTTCACAGATCCCACCACCAGGAGGAATGCCAAGGCTGGGCCCACAGCCAGAAACCGGTACGCCAGCCAGTGGACCCTCAACAGACCTCACCCCACCATTTCAGCACACACGCTCACCACGGACTGGAGGCTGCCCACGCCCAGAGCTGTGGGGTCAATGGACAAGGAGAGTGACAGTTACAGCGTCAGCCCCTCACAGGACACAGGTAGGGCCCACATGCCACCTCCTCAACCCTGGCACGAGCCTGGCCCACACCATGGGCTTCTCGAGCTCCTGCTGTCTTTCAAGGTCACTTTCAAATGGTTAGGCCATTTATCTAACAGGTACCAATACAACTATGCAGCATGGACGACATCCGGGCCTGGTGAATTCTGCAAGACAGAATCAAAGGGCGTCCGCTTTGCAGGCACCCTCCATCCCACACGCATGCCACTCTTTCCTTCTTGTTCCCAACCCCCTGACAGAAACGCAGACATTTTTCAACTTTCACCCACACGATTGCACTGATTCCTGGTGATGCTCTGAGGGCGTCTGACCCCCTACCATCTCCAGGATTAAGACGCTGCACTTGAAGTTATGTGACAAGTTCAGAGCACCCTCTGTAGGGAACATAGGCTGATCCATTTGACAATCAAGCAGGGGTTGATTAGAAGGTAAGTCATCTAGTCTATGCCACCAGCCACCAAGGTTTTGCTTCTGAGAGAAGCCAGGGCCTAAGAATAGCTCTGGGTTGCCCACCTCCCCCAAACCTGAAACTTTGAAAAGAAATTATATGTAAACCTAATAGCTGTAGAGAATTTTAATACTCATGTTCTTTTGTTCTGGGTGATATACTTCAAAAATAGTGTTCCAAAGGTGGAACGTCACCGTGTACATTTATTTTTATGGCTTTTACTTCTCTTAAAAGAGTCTCAGAGTTCCACGGAGGCGACTGCAAAACTTTGAAACTAGTGGGCTTAAAATGCAGAGATTCTTCTAACCAAGATGCACCCCGTTTCTGCCCTAGCGGCTTTCTAGTCCCCATAAAGGGTGGCAGACCAAAAAAATGAGTCGCAGGTATCAGAGGCCATTCTGCCGAGAGGCCAATTTCCGTGCAAACTCACAGCTCCATCTGGAATTCTCATCACGTCTTCCTTGCTGAGCTGAGGCCGGAGGAGCTGAACTTCAGAGCTCAAGTCATTCACTGCCAATTAAAAAGTCTCTATGGCACACATCGAATTGCAAGTCACAGCAGGACGGGGAGCAATGCAGGGCGGGGAGCACTGCAGGTCATTTACATCACATTCCCAGTTGTTTGAATGAAAGTGGAATTTTTTAAGAGGGTGGGGGGTGCATTACTGGTTTATGGAAACATCCCAGGCTTGGCGGCATCAAAATACAGCATCTGACTACAGCAGTGATGCGATGGAAGGAAAACTCGCTGAGGCTTAGGAAGCCAGCCTCAAGTGACAAGGTGGTCCTTAGAGAAAGACCAGGACTCCTGCCGGGTCATCCAGTGACCTGGCCGAAACAGCCACAAGCCATCAGTCTGTGCAAACTGAAAGTGACCGTTTACCCGTCTTGTTTTCTCTGTTCCACGGCACAGATCGAGCGCGAAGCAGCATGGTCTCCACAGAAAGTGCCTCCTCCACTTACGAAGAACTGGCCAGGGCCTACGAGCATGCCAAGATGGAAGAACAACTGAGGCACGCCAAGTTTACCATCACCGAGTGCTTCATCTCAGACACATCATCCGAACAGTTGACGGCAGGGACAAATGAGTACACAGACAGTCTGACCTCCAGCACCCCTTCAGAATCGGGGATCTGCAGGTTCACTGCATCTCCCCCAAAACCTCAGGATGGAGGACGAGTGATGAACATGGCGGTTCCAAAGGCACATCGGCCAGGTGAGCAAAGCACCGCGTGCACCACTGTTGAGGGAAGCTTGCCTTCCTGATTCGCACTTGTCCCCCCTGAGAGCCCTTCTTGGAGTTTAGACTGGGCATTCTGTTTATTGGTTGTGGTGTAGTGAGCCACCCCAAAGCTGCTGGCTTACAACAACCTTCGCCTATATTGTTTATGAATCTGAAATCTGGTGAGGGCATCGTGGGGACAGCCCATCCTGTTCCAGTGTCAGGGAGGCAAAATTCGGGCTGGAGAAGCCACTTGTAAAGTGGCTCCCGCACCTGGAGAGTTGGTGCTGGCCATGTCCTCCTATGTGGGTTCCCCCACAGGTGGCTTGGGCTTTGCCACAACCCGGTGACCCTGTCCTAAGAGCCAGTGTCCCAAGAGGCAGTGCAAATAGCTCATGTCTTAAGGCTGAACCTGGAGATTGACACATCACTTCTGCCATATTTTATTGTTCAAGCAGTCACAGAGCTCTAGGTGCACAGATTCTAAAGAGGGAGACACCCCCACCACCCCTGGATGAGAGGAGTATCAAAAATATGGGGCTATGTTTTAAAACTGCTGTACTGAGGGCTCAAAGAAGAGGGGTCTTACAGTGCCCCAGCGTTTAGGACTTGGTTTTGCTGCGTTACCCAAGGTGACAGACTGGCCAGTGTCACATCCACTGTAGTTTGGTGTTTGCCTTTGGCGAGGGTGGTCTGGGTGTGCGGATGAAGCTGCACAATCGAAGGCCTGCAGGGTCTGGCTGGTCATGTAAATGAATGAATGGAGCAGGGTAAGAGGGAGTGATGGGGCATGGACAATTGACAAGCTCAGGCACAGTCTAGAGCAAAATGACGTTAGCAAGCTCCCACCAACTCATCCCAAGTGGCAGCGGGGCCTGGTGTAAGTGAGTTTCTCAAGAGAAGCCAAAGATCTTGGTTTCACATCATACTCAATTTTTATGTGTCGCCCAAGATATTTGCAAACCATTGTACAGGGCAAGTAAAGCACATCTTTAGACCGAAGCCAAACCATGGCAGCCAGCTGTAGTCATTCTCTGAAGAATCACTTTTTAAAAAAATTTTTAACCCTAAAATGGCTGCCCATAGAGGTTCCTTCACAGACTGGCCTATCCCTTCTTGTTTAATCCAGTTTTATTTCTCTTTTTTCCCATTTCCTGAACTACTATACTGGTTCTATTTCAAAAATTTATCTTCACTTTTAAATTGCTGTGATTCCCTTGGGTTTTGTGGCATAAGGCCCAGCTGAAATGAGCCTTATAAATGCATAAAAATACATAAAATAGAAATTGTCTATCTAGCAACTAATCTTTCAGAGTCAAGATCCATGCCAGCAAACAATAAAGAATGATGGCTTCATTTATTTTCATGCTGGCAACCTCCTCAGGGAGATGGAGAACTGTTACTTGTGGGTGGTTTTATTTCAAGTATTTTTGTTGGCATTTGTATGCAAGTCAAATGCAGAAAAACGTAGGACAGATGCCATGACTTTCTGTGCCTGTCCAGCCTGAGGGTGAGAAAGAGACAAGAGGAGAAAATGGGCATGTTCTCAGCCTTGCTGGGTTTCAGTTGCTGCATCTGTGAAATGGACATAGCATTGCTACCCAGCAAGGGCTCGCTGCCCAATGTGCATGGAAGCCAATACTATGACACTGGTTCTTGAGAAAAGATAAAAGCTTTTATTAGGAGGTCAATGGGCGGGGAGACAGAAAACAAGAACCCTGTCTCCCAGATCCAGGGTTCGGGGCAAGATGTAAGGGTTTCAGCACCAGACCTTCCTGGACAGCGGACCCTGTGTGTCTGAAAGGTTTCTGTGTTTGAGCTCCACTCACATCCTAGGCCTGTGGCTCCTTGTGGGTGGGGGAGCAGTTAAGGGCTCACCAGTGCTACTCGTGAGTGCTGTACCTGAGGTTTAAACTTTGGTTCCGGGTCTTGTTAGAAACAGGACATCAGCAATTCGAGCTGGTTCTGTGGTTACAACATCAATGCCTGCCATATGGGGTTTGGGTAAGAAGCAAGTAGCACATACAGGTAAAGCTGTTAAGCAGTTGTTTCTGTTACTGCCTTGTAGACCATGTGGTTCGAATTCCCAGTGACTCCAAGGGTGGCCTCCAGATGTGCACCTGGCTCCCCTCTTCCTTCCTTCTTTTGTTTATTTTCCTTTAGTGGCCATTGGCCGCTGGGGGGTGCATCACCTCATGTGTGTGTCACCCAGTTAAGTGCTTTATGCTCCCCTCGAAGATACCATTTTCCCCCCTCACAGAATGAGCTCCTGGGTTGTATGACTGTCCTATTTGTGCAGGCCTCAAATTAAGCAAAGGCTTGAGTTTCCTTCCGATGACTTGTTCATATTGTTGGATTAATACTGAAAAAAAGTTTGAACATTTTTCAGGACATTGTTGTCTAGCTCCATCAGAGCAATGGAAGGATCACAACTAACTAAGTTCCTCTCGCTTGATATACTATTTACACTGTAATGACTTTATAACTGTAGATATAAATAATTACTTTATTTTTTTTAAGATTTTATTGGGGAATCGGGGAAGGGGAACAGACAAGTTGCTGTCCTTTTGTTGTTGTTGTTC
>NW_017731596.1:62938-68746 GCF_001890085.2 Hipposideros armiger
CTGAGAGGCCAGCCCCACCTTCCTCACCAGTCATGGCCCGACCCCGCTCTCCAGGCTCCAACTCTCCTAAACTCCACAAACATCTCTCTCCTCTGCCTGGAGGCCCATCATCTCCAGGCTACCTCGGGCCTTCTGCGGTATGACCCATGATGCACAGGGCTGCTGAGAAGGGTCTGCCAGCCTCATGGCTGAGCAGATAACAAGCCCCCAGCCAGGGTTCCTCCCCGGTGGCCCCAGTGTGGGGGTCTCCATGGGTCTCACATGGGAGCTGTCTTTGAACCTCATGGACCCTTCCCCAGTGGGGGCTTCAAAGTCCCTGCTAACAAGTTCCAAGCTTGCCTAAAAGTTGGGGCAGTTTTCCAATTGTGCTTTTTGTTCAAAACCACTTTAGTTCAGCAGCCCCAAACTCAAAGCCACACTTCGTAGGTCAGTGTAGCTTTTAGGCTTCACCAGCGAGTAGGAGGATGGCTGTATCGATGAGCTCTTAAAAATGCATGAAGCCTCTTAAGCACAAGCCAAGGATGGGAATAGAAGCTGGGTCCGTGGGCCTCTGATATCAATCTCACATTATTTATTTAGGGTTTTTCCTGGTTGCCATTTGGGAATGAGGATTCATTTACCAAAAGAGGTTGGTTTACAAGTTTTCATTACCATCCTGCACCATTAATTTTAAACTAAAACAGTGTTAGATCTCGCCTGCCTCTGGTATGGGCAGCCTGCACGCTTGCTTTGCGATCAGCTGTGTGATGCTGTAGTGACACTGCAAGGCTGAGCTGTTAGAACTCAAGCACTCAGTGCTTCTTACTTCTGCATTAATATCCAGCTCCATCGCAGCATAGATATCAAACCTTGTTAGAAATAGATGAAAGATCCTTTTTCTGTGGCCCCAGTAGAGGTGTAAGCCTCTAGGGATTCTGAGTCACTTTCACTCCAAATGAATTTGTTGTGGAAGCCTATGCCTCTTTCAGAGTGGCGGACTAAGGAAGAATTGCATAGGGGCGGGGAGGAGGCTGTCCCAATGTGCCTGGGAATTCTAGGCGCTCAGAAATGCATTTGTTTGTCCCATACTTATCTCCAAAGTCCTAGTACAGATGCGCTGAACTAGTTTTCACAGATGAGAGAGTTCAGAGCGTGAGGAATCTTTCAGACTTACAGGCACCTTAGAAAGTATGGTGCCCCCTTCACTTGACTAGAGCTAAGAGCTAAAACTGGAAAGGGTCACAGAACCAGTTAGAGGTGGAGGCAGGAGTTTGGCACAAAGCTCAGAACCCTCTACCTTGTGCTTGTCCCATTGTTCTCAGCTTCTACCCATCGGGTCAAATTGGAGAGGGACCTTCTGGCCGCTGTTGCGGGGGACCGACCCTCCCCCCCAATTTCTGCCATGAAGACCTGAGGCCATAACTCCTTGTGGGCTAGTGGAGGCTGGGGAGCATGAGTCCTTACTCTGATTGAATTCAATGCCCTTCAAGTAAAATTAAAGTGAGATAGGGATCTACTTGGAGTTAGGAACTTTGGCCATCTCAGCTGGTTTCCCAGCGGCAGGGTCATTCTTTGTGTTAGGGCTGTGCTGTGCATGGCAGCCTAACCACAGCCTCCCTCGGCTCTGTCCAATAGAAGCCAGTAGCCGGACCCCCGACTGTGACAACCCAAAGTGTCTTCAGTCATAGCCACATGCCCCCTGGGGGGCAAATCACCCTGAGCTGAGGACCACTGATCCAGACATTAGACGTTTTTCCCGGGTGCGTGCATGGTGAACAGCAGGAACTATTGTCTGAGAACAGAATCGCGGAATGTACATCCATTACAGATTTGCAGCATCGATTCATTCTTGTTGTTTCCATATTGATTTTGCCGTTCTTCTTCCAAGGCTAAAATGCACTCAAACTTTGTGAGTCTGAAGACATTGAGCAAGTTCGGGAAGCTTTGCTCTCCTGATGGGGAGGGGGTCTCCTGATTTTCGACTAAAGTGAGGCGGGTTTAATATAGCAGCCTCCACAGAGTCGGGCCTGAAGGCCCCTTGGCGGACGCGGCAAGCTTGGGGCACGCACCTGCTGATGGCCCTGGGACCGCTAGGGCAGCCGTGCTGGTTCAGGGCTGGGGGCGAGCGGTTGTTATGGCAGCAGTGAGCAAAGCGGTTAGGGACAGAGGGAGCAATCGATGCTGACTTATTTAGCCCGAACTTTTAGAAATATTAGTGGCACCAAAGTTCCCCAGAGGGCAGGGACAGGAGGGTGAGAAATGAACCATTATGCCAAGTAATAAAGCATAACTTCGAAATAATGGTGAAATCTCCCCTCATTCCTCAAGGCATGAGTCAAAGCAGTACATGAACTCCAGGCGGCAGGGGTGAGGGGTGCAGCATGTGGTCTGAGGGGGACAAGGGGGTTACAGGCTGATGAGACACGGTGGAAAAACCGTTTGGTAACATGGAGGCCTCAGGGAGGGTGGGCTGTTGGGCAAGGGGACAATACCTCTCGTCACCTGTCATCCGTCACCTACATCTGTTCTCACAATGCCACCTCTCAGTGTCTCTCTCTCTCTCCCTCTCTCTCTCTCTCTCTCTCTCCCCCTCTCTCCCTCTCTCCCTCTCTCCCTCTCTCCGTCTCTCTCTCCACTCTTCTTTGCCAAGTCCCAGTATTCAGTTCACTTGTTTCCTTTTCTATCCGCTTTTCTCTACTTGTGGCTCTTTGTCTCTCGTTTTCTTTCTCCCTGGTTCTGTCTCCAGGTTTCTTCCACACGCATGTGCGTGTGTGCGTGCAGGTGCGTGTGCGTGTCCCCATCTCTACGATCTCACTCCCTCTGTCTTTGTCCCTCTCTCCCCATTTTCTCTGTCTGCCTCCCCACTGCTCCATCTCTGTCTCTCCCTCTCCTCTCCCCTCCCTGGCTCGCACCCACCCTGCCCTGCCGCAGTCCTCTCAGCCCCTCTGACCCCAGCCTGGTCCAGCATCCCAGCCCCTGAACTCGGGGTTTCAGAGCACTTTCTTCCCACGGGTTCTCGGCATCCTTCGCCCCTTGTCCTCACTCCTCTCTCTGACACACAGAACAGCATTGTCCTCAGGGTCACAGCACAGTGGGGTGACTGTTCATGATGCACAAATTCTCGGTTAAAAGCCCAGATGGGACTCCTTAGGTCGCTGTCGCCATGTGTGTATTCACCTAGACCAGCGGTTCTCAACCTGTGGGTCGTGACCCCTTTGGGGATCAAACGACCCTTTCACAGGGTTCACCTAAGACCATCGGAAAACAAAAAGATATTTACATTACGATTCATAACAGTAGCAAANCAAATCGTGGCTGCAGAAAGATAAGAACCAGGTCTTATGTTTCCCTCCAAACATCTACCAGATATCAGGCAGCAGGGTGACAGTTCAAGAAATGTTTTTAAATGATTTAGTGGAATATATACCCCTAACGCTGTGTCTGACGTATACAGTAGGTGCTTAATAAACAGTATTGAATGTATGAATATATCATGGTTGTGACAATGACAAGACTGGCCTATTTGTTAAAATATTACAATTGTTAGAAATTATTTGTAAAACACGAGAGGGCATTTTAAGTATACTTTATCTTCCAGTCTAACTTTAAGCAAAGTGATTGTTTTCTGTTCTTGCTCTTAATTAGTCACAGGAATCTCTTCCTCAGATAAGGGGGTGTGGACAGCTCACACATGAAGCAGGCATCAGAATCTATTGGGTTGTCAGAAAAGTCATGACGCATTTTTTGCAACGAACAACATAGAAAAAATACGTCATGACTTTTCCGACAACCTAATAGTTTTGGACTTTTAATAATACTTGAATTTTGAATTTGCTGCACTTTTAGGTCTTGTGTATTTTGAATAAAATGCCATTTGTGTAATTATTTTGTTTTGTTTCCATTTGGGATGGCTATTCCCATCTTGAAAAACATAAAACAAAGCAAACAAAACTCTCTGTTCCTCTGAGAAATCGCTGGAAAGTTCAATAGCTTCTTTTCGTCTTGGTCAAGGTGGCTTCTAATACTTTGATTACAGTATCTAGTCTTGGTTTCGGGTCACGTCTTGAGCCAGTTTCTTACATTCTTGGGTTACTGCTGCTTCTTTATTCATGATGTTTACCCTGTGCATTCAAGAGATGCTATTGCACAAAGCTCCTTAAATCGATTTAAAGCTTCAAATATGCAACCTAATACAGCCTGGCCCGCTAGCAGCAGGGGGAGTGTGGGGCCCGTTAGAGCTCTGCTCTCACACTCTGGGGCCCCGGCCTAAGGTGCATGCACACCAGCCACTCCATGATGAAAGCAGCTGACCTTTTCCAGCTTGAAATGGCCACTGCCTGCTGCCACACTGTTGGTCCTCTGGAGAACCAGCTCTATGAAAGTTTTTGGATTTTAATTTCAGGATCCAGTAATCCCCTCCCTCATGCTCTCCTGAGTGTGTGTGTTTAACTGAAGAAAAGAGCATGGAGAGTGAGAGGCGGGGCCCTTACCTGGAGGATGCGTGACCTCTGCTCAGGTAGCGCCCTCTGACCATGGCTGCTCATCTCCTTCTCAGTTCTCACTGGGGTCATGCTGCTTTCCGCTATGTGGCTCTCATGTTGGTTCTTGGATCAAAATTAGACTCCGGAGATCTGGGCTGCCAAATAAGCCCCTCCCCAACCTCGCTCTACCTGCATCCCTTGCCAGCTGAGGACTTGAGCTCTGCTCCTGCAGGTAAACTGGCGCAGACTCCCACCTCATGGCCCAAGGTGTCACACTTCATGCCTCTCAAACAAGAATGCTCCCTTCTTCCCTTTCTCCTCTGGGCCAGGCAGCTAGGGCCCCACGCCCGGGGTTTGCATCCTCCTCTTCTATTCTGCAATCACTAAAATTTGGTTTTCATGAATGTTATTCCAAGAGCTGTGGAAAGAATCTCCCTTCAAGTACAAGTATCTTTGATGCCTACACATGTGCACGTGTGTGTGCACACGCACATATGCATGTGTACACACATTCTCACACACACGTGCACATGTACACACAGGCATGCACATGCACGTACCTATGCACACAGGCATTCACACTGTTGCCCTGGCCTCCACCATCCTGGAGATGGCGCTGCTCCTTCCCTCCTAGCCTCTCCGCTTCCTTTTAATCCTTCAGCACGTATTTGTCGAGCACCCACTCAGTAACTGGCCTTGCCTTAGGAGCTGGGGATACAATGGGAGACAAGACTCCGAAGAGGGTAAAGGGGGTCTAATATATGGTGATGGAAAGAGAACGGACTCTGGGTGGTGAACACACAATGTGATATATAGATGATGGATCACAGAAAGTGTTAATGCATGAAACCACCACTTCTCACCGTCTCCTTAGTTTATGAGAATAGCATGCAGTATCACAGGCAGCAGACGAGCGTCTTAACACACAAGACTGATACATGAGGAGGTCGAAGAAACAAGGCAAAAATTCAGCTTATGGAAGACAGGTATCCCCTCCTATACACACACACACACATGCACACACACACACACACAGACTACACACATACACACTCACACATACGTGCACACCCACACACATACATTTACACCACTCACACACATACATATACTCACACAGACACACTCACATACACACAGACACACTTACATGCAAACACATACACACAGTCACATACACATTCACACACACATACACTTACACATGCACACACTAACACAGACACACACACTTATAGACTCACACACACACACTTATACACCAGACTACACACAGACACACACTCACACATACACACACATACTCACATACACACTCACACACATATACACACACACACGTACACAC
>NW_017731596.1:72566-88643 GCF_001890085.2 Hipposideros armiger
TACAGTTATAGAGTAGCAACGAAAATAATTTTATGGTTGGGGGTCACCACAACATGAGGAACTGTATGAAGGGGTTGCGGCACTAGGAAGGTTGAAAAACACTGACCTAGGCTTAGCTAACCAGGAAGGTGCTAGGAGTGCAGGCGGTGAGGTAAGCAGGGGGAGAGGAAGACGTGGACGGGAGTGTTGGGGTCCCCAGACCCTTTCCCTCCAGTTTTCCGAATGCGAGCCGGGTCCTGCTGCCAACCTCTGTCCTCTTCTCCAGGCCTCATCTTCCCCTCAGTGTGCTGCATGCCCCCCGATTTTCCCTCCGCCATCGGCCTTTCCATCACACACACACACACACACACACACATACCACATATTCATACACATGCATGTGTGTGCACACGCACACATAGCTACACATACACACATATTCACACACAGATACACATCCACACATCCACATATATGCATGTGCACACATATTCACACACATACACACACCACAGACACACATACATACCCATGTACATGCACACATACATAGATACATGCAAATTCACAGACACACATATTCACACACAGGCACACACACACAGATACACACACGCACCCCTAATGCCCCATCGCTGTACAGCACTATACACTTTATTCCTTTTCTGGGCCTTTTATTTCATGGACGGATGTTTCAGCACAAGAGAAACGAAACAAGAAACACAGAGACAGAGAGAAAGGAGAGAGGGGAGCTGGAAAAAAGCAAGAGGGAGGAAGTTAAATAACAGACGATGTACGTCCTTGCTGAAAATAGAGTGCCCTCCACTGTCACTGGTGTCACTGGAGACAGCCCTCAGTCCGGGCTGTGGCTCTGTCCATGTGCGCAGATGTCAGGGGGCATGTGCGCATTCACAGAGGTGGCTCCGGAGCTCAGAGCAAAGGATCTGAACTCCTGGGTCACTGCTATTACTACTGTGAAAGTCACGGAAGAACTCGAGAGGGTCCTGGGCGGTTGGCTCCGGTGCACGGTGCTGTGAGAAGAGGTGCAGATGGGTCAGACAGACACCCTCAGGGAGGCCTCTGCTCCCTCCTGGAGAAGACTCCAGGAGAGCCACTTCCAGCCCAGTCCTGGGGACCAGCTGGACACGTGTCTGCCTCCCCAGGGAGCTAGGAGAAGTGACTCTGGCTTTTCCTCAGTAAAAAAGGGAGGATGTGTGACACGTTACCCCACCAAGGGGCTCCTATGAGCTCAGAGCACAGGGTGGGGACCCCACAAAACACAACCATGTTGGCTGCTGTCATTAGTCATTAGAGAGAAACCCCCTCCTTGATGGACACAGAGATGTCCCCCTACAGTAGAATTACTCAGAGATGCTTCTCATGATATCCCCAGCTCATCCCAGCCAAGAGAAAGGGCATCTGTATTTGTGTACTGTGGCTCCTGAAAGAAATGACCACAAACTAGACGGTCTAAAACAACACAAATATATTATCTCACAGATCTGGAGGCCAGAGATCCAAAATCAAAGGGGCAGGGCTCTGCCCCCTCCAGGGACTCCACGAAAGAATCCTTCCTGCCTCTTCCGGCTTCTGGCGGCCCCCAGCGGCGCTTGCTTTGCGGCTGCATCTCTCCAGCCTCTGCCTCCATCTTCACATGGCCTTCTCCCCTCTTCTCTGTCTCAAATCTCTTTCTGCCTGTGTCTTATAAAGACAGATGTCTTTGGATTTATGGTCCACCTTAAATCTAGATGATCTCATCTCAAGATCCTTACCTAATGTCTGCAAATCTCTTTCTCCAAATTAGGTCACGTTTGTGCATTCTGAGCCTTAGGACACGGACCGATCTTTTGGGTGAACACTAATCAACCCACTAAAGACAGGAACCACGGTGCAAAACAGAGTCCCTGGCTCATTTCCTGGCAGATATCCAGCCCCACACTCCAGCCCCCCTGAGAAGGAAGACTTCTGACAGTACACTTTCACATGCATTATCTAATTAAATCCTCCCATAACCCTATGTGGCAGATTCTTCTAGCAGTCCCATTTTATGATTGAGGAAACTGAGAACACATTTAGCCAGTCAGATTAAATGCAGGCAAAGGCACCCAGACCTCCACTCTATTCTTTTCAGACCTCTACTCTTAATTGCCACCATTAGAATCACTGTTTAGTTTTCCCCTGTGACACAGGCAGATGAAGAGCAGGGAGGTTATGCAAAGCAGGTGTGCCAATATCCAGATTGTCGCCACAGTTCTCTACTTCACTTCTCTCTCTCTGGAGTGATGTGGGTGTTGTCTTGGTATCTGTAGGTGTCTGAAGAACATAAGAGATGGACAGATGATTAGAGAACCCATTTTCCCAAGTGGTCCTTGGACTAACTAGCACACGGGGTGAGATTTTAATGGGCACAGGTGTCTTTAATAAACACAGCTCACCACCAATTCCTCTGGTGCTTTCTTCTGTGTAAATGCATGAATTATTAAGAGAGCTCATTGGCAGCATTCACACTGTTGAAAGGGCTACTTTGGGTGCTAATCAGAAAACACAGGCTGTCAAAAGAGCTAATTAGAGCATCATACAACTTAATAACGCTTTGCCTGAAAGACTGGATCACTCAGAGATGTTGGATATTCAGATACTGGGCAGAGGTGCAGGAAGCAAACACGAGTAGCCATTATGAAGATTTCCAGCTCTCACCAGTCTTTTCTGGCTGCCCTAGCTCTCCTGATCACTAGAGCTACAGTGGGAACCCCTGCAGATGCAGCAGACATGGGCTTTGTGCCTTGGTTTCACACATATTTGTTCCATGTAATCTAGGACCTGAGCATCCTGCAATCCAGCTGGGACCAAGACGTGATTGCTTTTGAGGGGTTTAATAAGCCCTGTTCGTTCATTGGGGAGCTGCTGGGACAGAAACTCATTCCCAAATCTGTGATAACGCATTAGAAATATGTCAAGTGTTCAAGATTTAGTTGGGTCTCAGAAACAGCATGAGTCATTCTTGACCTACATTTTTAAATAACCCTGGAGGGAAGTGAGTTCCACATTTTGTCAAGTATTTGAAAAAAATGATAAAAAATAGTCATGCAAATAAGTAAGAAAGAGCAAATTAATATAATCTGCTTGTTAGGCTCTTAGTAATAAAGCATAATCACTTTTTAAAAACTGGATATGTAAAAATCCACAAATTTCAAAATTTGGTAAATTGGGGTGTGTTGACTCATATATAAAAGGTTCACACCACAAAATAATCTTCCAGTTTAATTTTTAATGACAGCAGTTACTGCTTTCACGATATTTGTTTGCAAATAATTAACCTTCAATAGGGGAAAAGAAGAATACATTCACTACCATAAATGAAGATAAATAATTTTCAAGGTCATCATAAAAGGCATCCAGGACACGAGGTTTCATTTTTAAAAATTAAACCCTTTCATGTTTTAGGAATAAGGCTAGTCCACATCACCAGACATTCCTGGACCTGTGCATTAGACTCTATGCTGACAGGCTTCACACCACCATTTTTTCTAAGCCGCAACCCAGACACATCAAGTTACCCCTAAGTCTTCTCTCAGAAATGCCAAATTCTGGAACTTTTTTCTCTAAGAGTGTTATGGCCAATTTACTGTCAAGGTATTTATTATTATTGGGCTTTCCTTAGATCCGGTTCACTGTGTGAAGCCAACTTTGAATTAGAGTAGCTTTGATTTCAGCAAGCCAAATTCAAGTGTCACTGGGGCCATTTTAGTGGACTACGTGCCCCAGCTCCTAATGGAATCTGGAATTACTCGCCATCGCTCGGTGGGATAAAGATGTCCTTAAAAAACCAAGGGGAAAATGCTAAGTGGGTTTTGGCATCATAAATACCAAGTGACATGACAATGTAATGCAAGGACATGGAAATCAACTTGGTAAATTTCCCAAGCATAAGGTCATGGTTCCTCTTATCCTAGGGGAAAAAAATCTTAAGAAAAGGAATAGTACTTTGAAAATTCTTATGCTCATTTAAATTGTATACATGTGGCTGTCTTGGTTGTGTTTCCAGTTCCCCCATACCATAAGTAGTCCTTTTCTCCCCTGCTATTGATTATTCCCTTTAGTGAGTACACTTGAATTTTTGAAGTTTCTGGGGTTTAAGTCACTGTCTAAATGCACACAGCTTCCATTACTTTGTTAGCATGTCAACTAGCTAACGGCAGCCTTGCTTGGGACAGGCATTTCCTTAGTCCTCCCTGCCTTGTGCTCAGAGCCCAAAGGGGCCGGCTGAAGAAGGCGTGATTGACAGAAAGGAAAGCAGGGAATACAGCGAAAGTTAAGAGATGAGTGATGCCTTAGATCTATTCCGATAAAAATGTTCCTCTAGGTTTCCTCCAGCCACATCAAACTGAGCATGTCTTTAACCAAACCCGTATCTTTTCCCACCAAAATGTGATCTTTCTTCTAGGCACCTTTTCACATGGATGGTCCCACTGTCCACCCAGCGTCCTAAGCTCGAAGCCTGGGAGGGGGGCATCCCCGACCCCTTCTTCTCTCTCCAGTCCCACCGATCATCAGTTCCGAAGCCATCTCCCCAGGGCCCCCTTCATAGCTCAGTTTCATCTGCTCTTTCTCCCCATTGCTGAGCTCTGAGCTCAGGCCACCATCATGGCTCCCTCACCTACTCACCCGCACATCCTCCTACCTGGTCTTTTGGTCTCAGGACTGCACGTCCCCAGCCCGTTCTCTAAGCAGAGATGCCCGCCTGTTAGGCCATGAAGGAGTTACAGATGGGCCAAGATGGTGAGCCCCTGAGCCCCCAAGATGACCAGGACGAGCCCCTTATGTTCATCCCAGCATGCTGCACAGATACCCCTTGCCTGTGTGTGTCTTGAAGTGAGAAAGGTGGGAAGCACCAAGCTACAAAAGGAACGCCATCTGTTTGAAAACTGCCTGAGGTCAGATCCAGGCTTAGTCCAGCTCAAGCCTGGGGAATGCTGGTTGCGATGTGTGTCTCACACCTGGACCCTGGTTGTGCTTGTGCACAGCAGGGGGCCCACGAGATGCATTAAAGACTCGAGCCAGGGTCATGAAGATGGGAGTGAGAAAGAGTGAAGAGAGATGTTTCAAGTAGAATTAACCTGCATAGGAAGGTGTCAATGGGGGCTGTGAGATTCCAAGCACTAATAATGTCTGGCAGGTTGGGGGCAATACTTTATTAAACAAGGTTGGGAACATGGGAGAAAATAGCATTGGGGGGCCAGGTTGGGAGAAGGGCTAGCCATCATGAACTGGGTTTGTAGACTGTAGCATTTAAAATTCAGGATGGACATTCATGTGAAAATGTCTAGCAAACCACCTGAAATTCAAGTCTAGGGCATAGGACAGGGCCAAACGAAAAGGACGGATGTGAGAGCGATTCATGAAGAGGCGATCAGGCAGCTGAGCCCTCAAAGAGAGAGGCTGAGCACAGGCCGTGGGGAAAACCCTGTGTTACAGGTGGGTGGAGGGCAAGGGTCCAGTAGAGGGCAGTGACACGTGGCTGCCAGCGGTATAGGAAGAGATTGGGAGAGTGAAGTGACATTGAAACAAAATGATCAACAGCATCGTATTAGAGATGGTACAAGTGGGAGGAGAACCGAGAAACCAATGAATGTGGTGATGAGAGGTCATAGTTGACCTTCAAAAGAATGAGTTCAGCAGTTGATGGTGATTGCAGCTGTGCCAGTTCAGAGTTTCCAAACAGCCGACACCAAGATGGATTAGATATGCAGGGGATTTACTGGGGAGATTTCTCATGGAGAATAAAGAAGGCAGGGAGAGCCCACAGATCAAGCCGCAGGCCCGACCCCCGTGACAGGAGAGAAAGGGGAGGAAGGTCAGGGCAGGAGAGCGTCAGACCTCAGCGCACTGACGGCGGCTGCAGGCAGAAGGTTGGGAAGGCCCCGCTGGGAGGACAGGTGTCCTGGGCGTTCTGGGAGTGCACTGGAGACCCCAGCCAACCTCTCCCCACAGGGGGCTCTCTCGGAGGAGACCCGAGGTTGCCTTTCCACGGCCCCACAGAAGCCAGAGTGAGGGGTCTTGGGAAGGAAGTAGGAACCCGAGTACTGTGGTCTAAGGTGCTCTTTCCTCTGCACACAGCACTCACTGAGACAGAAGACACGGGAAGCCTCGCAGGTAGGCAGAGCCTGGTAAGGGCCATATGCCCTGGGATGTTCACGAAAAGCATCAGAGAAGCCCAGTAGCTTCAGGGGCGCACAGTTTGGGGGGATTGCCCGGACTCGATCCAGCGCTCTTTTTCTGTCCTTGTTGCCCCTGCCTCCCTCCAGCCCGGTGCTCTCCCAAGCATTTCCGCCCCACGGCGGGGTCCCTTCTAGCGCATTTCACACCCTCTGTGTGCTGTCACCTGTGATGGAGTTTTCTCTTTCTGTTGTGGGGTTTGGAAGGATCTTGTTACCTCTCTTCTCTAGTTAAAGTATGACACTGAAGAGCCTAAGTTTAGGTGCCGCTTAGAAGCCAGCTCTTCCTGTGCCCGGTGGGAGAGGTGTGAGGCGGAGTCCACCGGCCTCTGCGGCAGGGGGTTTGGAAAATGCCAGCCAGGTGCAGTGACAGTCCCCTCTCTGAGCCCTGAATGGCCTATCGTGCTCACAGGGGCACTCGGCCCCCGTTTGCACCCCGAAGAAACCGACTCACTGCTCTGTGTTTCTTTGCAGGTGACCTCATACATTTGCCTCCATACCTTAGAATGGACTTTTTGTTGAACCGAAGTGGTCCGGGCACCAGCAGGGACCTGAGTTTAGGGCAAGCGTGCTTGGAGCCTCAGAAAAGCCGGACCCTGAAGCGCCCCACGGTCCTGGAGCCCATCCCCATGGAGGCCTCCTCCTCCACGGCGGCGTCCAACAGAGACGGGCAGCAGTGGCAGCAGGGGGCTGTGGCCACATTACCTCAGCGAGAAGGGGCGGAGCTGGGACAGGCAGCTAAAATGAGCAGCTCCCAAGAGTCGCTGCTGGACTCCCGGGGCCATCTGAAGGGAAACACCCCGTACGCAAAATCGTACACCCTGGTATAACAAACAGCAGGACTGGACAGCGGTTGTAAATAGAATTTAAAAAATTCAATCAAAGCTACCTTTTTTTTACGGAATTCCAATATTTATAATTAAAGAAAATTGCCAAAATATATTTAAAAAAAGAGAGAGAAAATACTGAAAGCACAGACAGTGCAGACTCTCGTGCTCTTTTTTCTGTCTGAGTGTCAGCTCCATCTGCCTGGGCATCTGATTTTTTGGGAAAGAAGTCCAGTTTTATGATCTTCACAGGCTATTGCATTTTTACTGATTTTCTACACAGTGCATGGGGGACCCATCACACCTTCTGACCGGAAGTTCTGTCACACACGACTCAAGAAAGAAAACAGGAAGAAAACTTACCCTCTTTGTGAATTTCAAAGGAACGCTGATTGGGGGCAACGGGGAAACTAGTCATGTCTGCACACCTCTCCTTCCCATTAGGAACTCGGTCCTCAGTCTGACCTTCTTCTGTTGTTAATCAGGACGAGTGCCATCCGTGAAGGGGAGGGGGGAATCAATTTGGTTTTCTTTTTTGTTTATTTTTTAATTTAATGAGACACTCTTTGCATTTTGTCTAAGCGAAATAAAGAAGAAAAGGTTGTCTGCCTTTATTTCAATGTCTACTTCTCTCGTCTCCTGCTGTTTGCTGGCTCCTCTTCCTAAGGATGCTGGTGTTTGCAGACACCACGGCTGAACCCAGAACCCAGTGTGATAAAGCAGAGAGGATACTCACACTGGGAACGTCCTGGGAATGGCTGGGGAGAGCACGGGAGGGGCAGCTGGCCTCAGTCAGGAGGGGCTGGCCAGGTATGCTAGCCTCCCCAGTGCTCTGCTCCTCGCCTCCAGATCGCGCCTGGCCCTCTAGCTAGACCAGAGGTCAGTAAACTATGGCCTGTGGGCCAAATTTAGCCCACTGCTGTGTTATAAAGTTTTATTGGAACGCAGCCACGCGCCCCATCCCCATTGTGTCTGTGGCTGTTTCATGCCCCAGTGGTGACCCTGAGTAGTTACAGCAGGGATGGTGTGGCCTGCAAAGCTGAAAATGTTTACCATTTGGCCCGCTGCAGAAAATGTTTCCCAACCCCTGTCTAGAGTCCCACATTTAGCCGCAGCTTGCTGGAGAAAGGAAGGGAGGACCAGGAGGACTCCATGCGTCCTACCCTCCGGGACCTGTCCTGACCCCCTGTGACTGGTATCTAACTGTGCAGTAGACCCTCTTAGTATGTGTCGCCTCCAATCCACTCCTCTGTACCCAGAGGAAACCAGTCAATAGTACGCAATGTTCCTCTGAAGTCAACTTTTTATTTTCCTTCCTCTCAGTTTCAATTATTTACCTTGGGATTCATCCTCAGAGAGAAGTTACTCTGAAATAGTAATGAACTGCCATCTTCGTTTATGACCCTTATGTAGTGTGCTTTAGAAAGGGTATGTAATCCTCCCACAAAACCCACAACCCATTCCAGAGTCTCTTCCCTAAAAGGGAAAGATAACCAGGTCTCCATGCCGGAGGTTTGGCACTGAACAGAAAACATGATCAGTGACCGTGGCTGCACAGTTGCCCCGGTAGTAGACTGCACAAGTTCCCTCATCTCCCTTCGCATTCTCTGTAGGCTCCCCTTTAAGCCACCAGCATAGAGTGGTGCCAGCTGTTACCATCTGGGAACATGTTCAGAAGTTCTTTCCTTTTCTTTTTCCCTCCTTCGCTCCTTCCTTCCCTCTTTTTCATTCTTTCTTGCTTCCATTTATTGTCCAGGCAGGTCCGTTCACCTACATTTAAATGCAGTGACACTGAGTTCCTGCATAATAGGCCCAGGGCCATGTCAAGACCGCCCACAGTGCTAACATGAGGTGACTCCATGGATGTGAGATGTACATTTTTTTCTGGCTATGGTTTCAGAAGTTAATCTATGTTGACAGCTGATTGTTTGCATCCTCAAAGACTGCTTTTTTTTATGCAAAAGCAATGAAATGTTACTTTCTGGGGGAAATTAAAGCTCTATCCTTCTTCAGTCTCAAATTTCTATATTCCCTGAACTTAGAAGTTCACCATATTTTTTTTATTTTTCTCTCAAGCTGTGCAAAAATAAAAAATTCTACATCATGTCTGCCTCTGGAATGCATTGCTTTCAAGAATCCTGCTTTGAAAATGCTCATTAAAATGGATTCAACATATAAGCCTTGTATCAAACAATCCACCTCCCTACCTCTCAGGCAGGGGCCTAGTATTTATGTCTACAAAGAAGTCTGTATCTGTACATTAAAGGAGCACCATATTGAGAGTAATAATTTTCCTCTGGACTTCTGCCTGTCTCTAATCTGATTTATAATATCTTTGAGTGGTCATCTTATCAGCCTGAGGTTTGCAGCCAGTTGGCTGTATCTTAGAGTGGTGAAACTGAAGAATTCTTTGTCCTTTGCCCAATACTAACTACTGGGCCAATGGACAATAGCTATTGGGTCAATAGACTGGGCTTCCTCCAAGGCGTCCATCTGGCTGGCAATCTGAAAAATGCCCACCTTCCTGAAGTGAGCAAGGTCTTCTCTTAATGCGTAGCCAGTCAGCTGCCAGCTCATACAGCTCTGGGAACCCTAGTGCATCCATTCAGTCCACACGTCTGCCTGCCCACTTCCTTGTATCCATGTCTGCAGGACTACCCTTGAAGAGAAGAGGGTGGACAAGTGGGGGTAGAGAAAGATGGAAGAGAGAGGTGATATGAAGCACTTACAAGCTAGACTAGACAAGCTCCAGTCCCATTGTCTTCATACCCTTGCTACCAATCTTGATACTATCTTAAGATGCAGGAAACATACCTTTGCTTAAACTGCCCTTAACATAAGCAGTAGATCACCGCTCAGTGAAGGTCCCTCTGACCTGAAACCTTGACTCCCCCATATGCCAAAAGCTTCCGGAGATTTCTAAGGGGAAAATGGAGGCCTTCCAGAGAAAGTGTGAACTCTGTACACCTATTTCCAGCAATGACAAACAGTGTGGCCAGCCACCAGAGACTGGACTAGGATTGAGACTCCGAGCACTAGTAGGACTAATAGGATTTTTAGTCACGAAAAGTTTAAAGGGAGCTTGTAGAATGTCCATATTCGAGCTGTGTAAAGAATGTAGCTCTGGAGGTCACTTGAGAAGACTGTCAACAATCTAATATCCAGGGGTCCTGAGCCCCATGCTGTCTCTCCATCCATTGGCCTCAAATGACCTGTCAGTGGTCATTTGAGTGAGCCTGGAGTGAAGGGAAGATTTTTGCACTTAGAAACCAAGATGCTGGGATGTCCAACAGGGACTTCATTTAAGAAAGTCTTCAGGCCTGTGTGAAACTGTTGTTTGCTCTGGTGTCCTTGTTTGTTTGAGGAGACGACTTCGTGATGGGAGAGCTCTTGAGTAGCCTAAAGAATTTCCGAGCCTGATGAGCTTGGACAGGGACAGTGTTAGATGGTGACTGAGGACAGGTTCCTGGCTGAGCCTCTCACCCCAGTGAGTTAGGACTGAAGACCTCAGCATTACTTGGGTCACTCAAGTGTCATCAAGCACGGGCGTGGGGAAGAACCATTGAGAGACAATCCTCCATGAGTCTCTTGCGTATGTGTGTGTCCTCTGAGCAGGGATGTTGCTGGATTCTGTCCTTTGTGGATGTTTGCATAACAGTCTTGGAACAGAGAGATCTGTCTCCCTGCTGGGCAAAAGGCAGATTTGATCCCTGACCAGGATAACAAAAACAAGGTCTCCCTGTGAGGCAAAGGTTGGCAGATTTGCCAGCAGTTTCCCCTTTAAAAGTGTGGGGTTCCCTAAACTAAGCATTAGACACAGGCATTGCAGCCGTCACTCTTCCCTGTGGAGTTGGGCACTCTCAGGCCGGCTCCTTCAACTCCTTGGATCTCCAGTCCAGTCTCATCTCAGTGAAGCGCTCCCTGAACATGCTATTAAATACTACATCCTGCCTGCCTCTTGGCATTCCTGCTCCCTTATACCTCCTCTAGCTCTCTGTCCATGCCCTTTCCATCTCTAATTTACTTATAATGGCTGTTTTTCATTATCTGTCTTCTGTCACTAGAATGTCAGCTCCATAAAGACAGACTTCTTTGTTTTGTTCACTTGTGTCCCCAGTTCCTAGAACAGTACCTGGGCCCATATTAGGCATCCTATAAATATTGTTTTAATTGGAGAAAAACAGTTTGGGGTTTCTTAAGCTCAGGGTTCCTCAGCTGCAACACAAACCCACTGTGTGCACAGTGCCATCCGGGCTGCTCTGCATCCCCCATGGGCCTTGGAGGCACCGGGGAACCAATGGGGACACAGCATTCATGCCAATAGCTGAGCTGTGAGGAACTTAGTCTTAGTCTCTGACCCGGGAGTCTCATGTCTTCTGCCAGCACCCATGGACTGTGGCAGGCCAGCTTGTTAGCTTTCATGCACAGTAAGGATCTGAGACCCCCTATGGTTCTTGACGGTAACCAACGAGACACGGGCACCACCAACTCTGTTCTCCACCCTCTACCAGGACTAATTGCAGCTTAGACTGCTGGGTGTGATCCACTCACAAATGTTTTGTGGTTTCGTGAGAATATTGTTTTTGTTTTCTTCCTCTTTTCAGTCTTTCACTTTCAGAAAGAAAAAACTTAGAAAAAGTAGCTTTGAGCACATGGCCAGGGGTGCCTATTTCATCTCCCAAGTAAAGCTTGTCAAGGCCAGGAAGCTCTTTGTGTTCCAGAAACTTCAAATCAACTACAAGAAGAAAAGTCAGTGTTTATAATCTTTGGCATTGTGCCTGCCTATAGAGGGTTATGTTCTGCCTCAAAGAGAGAACTCTTCCACAGAGAAAACAACAACTGGGAGATATATATATATTCATGCATGTGTTGGGGAGAAGGTGCTCAGAAGTGTCCTCAGGGACAGCAGGGCCTGGGGCCAATCCAACACCCAGCTGGTTACCATGTTCATCCTGGCATCACAATCTGAGGGAAAGCAGCAATTTTCAACTACACTGCATGTGGGTAAGCTCTCAAAGAGTTAATTCAGTGTTTGCCTCAGACTCTAATCCTCTGAATTTCCCTTAAGGGCCAAGTGACTCACTGAATAGAGGGGAAATATTTTAGCAGTCTATTAAGAAGATGCCTCCTGTTTCTAGATCCGAAATTCTAGGTGTCTTAGAGAGGAGCAACTTCTGCAATGGAGTCATGGTGATGGTGCTGGTGTGCTGATGCAGCATTCAACCCCCAGGCATGTGGCAAACAAAGCCCTTGCCCTGAGCGAGAGCGCAACCCTTCATGCAACCATGGTGCTCCCCCTACCCTGGTGTCATACAAATCATGCACATCCCACGTTCCATGCCAACAACCCTCCAGCATCTGTTTTCCATCTAAGACAAGAGATTGCTCTGCCATTGTCAGGAAGGTGACCTGACGACAGACCCCAGAGATGCACTCTGCACGTGCCAAGCACAGCACACGCAGGTCAAGATGCACACATTAGAACTGATTTTATTTCAGTTGTAGTGTTAGCATAACACTCTACCTGTTCCTCTGACTACTTGGCCACAAGATAAGAGAACATTCATGTTCCACTGAAACTTCCACTTATCGTCTCTTAAAATCCTTTCACAGTCTTTAGCTTAGTGGGCCTTAATGGACGACATTCAGCCCACTTGTGTAGCAATAATTAGTGCTCCACGTCAACTTGCTAATGTTTCCATGAAGAGGAGTAAGAGTCTCCTGCATCAATACCAAGCATAGTGAAGATGCTTCCAACACGGGTTATCAGAGCACAGGAAGGGGACATGGCTGGGGAGCTGACCGACCGGAACACCCTCCAGTGTGCCTTCTTGTCATAGACTGTTCTTAAGGTGTGTTTATCTTTCCTGCCCCATATGCTCATCTTGCCAGATACAAGAAATTTGTTTGTTTAATGATGTTGGATCATAGGAGGATTTGGGGTTGGCAACTCACGTGGTATAATAGCAAGACCGCTGCACTGAGATGATCAGCTCGAGCACCAACTCTTCCATTAATTCACCAGGATATCTCATGCTTGGTCATCTGCTTTGGACATTTGCAAACAGATCTGATTGGACCAAAAAGTCTCTAAAGCCCTTCTGCTCAACAAGGAGATGTTTCTTCTCAGTGTCCATCTCATTGGGTAAATATTTGAGCTCCTTAGAAGTGTGTATGAGGGCTGAGGACTGCATTTCGTTCGTTTTGTGTAGCCTTATAGACCCAGGTAGGCATCGGCCCAAACTGGTAAGTGTTTTTAAGTGAAGCTCATGAATTAAATGCAGGGATGCAGGTGTTTTGTGGAATGTAAAAAGGATGCTCTAAATGTCCATGAGTCCACAGTCTAAGGCAGTTTGTTAATAAACTTTTAAATTCAGCTAATTATTGTTTGTTTGTTCTTTATCCTGCAGCGGGGGGCAGGGAGTACAGAAACAATCTGATGATTTGAAGGTTTCGGGTTATGGAGACTTTCCCGCACAGTGCATAAAATCTCACATACTGGTGTTGAAAGGATTGACCTTCCCTCAGGCCCTTCTAAATAAACACTTCTCTTATGTAGGCTCTATCCAAACATCATATTTAGCAGATTTCTAAGTTTGTGCTGCTAACCCTTGTGTGATACTCAGCAGAAAAGTGATTTTTGTTGCTGTTGCCATCATTGGTAAAAAAAAAAAAAAAGGCTGGTAGTCCGCCCTTGGTGGGCGTGGCCCTGGTCTTGCATTTGCCCACCCACTGCTCCTACCATGGCANGGCACACAGTTCCTAAAACCCTTGGAATCTCCCAAGTGATAAAAGTGTCTTTTGTGTGCTAAGAAGATGACTGGGGGCCCCTAAATGGCTTCAGGTCTGGACACCAGGAAGACCAAGGCAGGATCAGAGGCTTGGGACTTTCAGCCCCACCTCCACCATAAGAGGAGGGAGAAGGTCTGGAGGTTGAATTCAATCACCAATGGCCAGTGATTTAATCAGTCATGCCTGTGTAATGAAGCCTCCATAAATGTCCCTAAACAATGAGGTTCACAGAGCTTCTGGGTGGAGGAACACATCAAGATGCTGGAAAGGTAACATGCCCAGAGGGCATGGAAGCCCACGCACTGCATTCCCATGCCTTGCTGTAGGCATCTCTTCTGTCTGACTGCTTCTGAGTGGCATCCTTTACAATAAACCAGTAATTATAAGTAAAGCACTTTACGTTCCGTGAGTCATTTTAGCAAATTATCAAACCTGGAGAGGGGAGGGGATTGTGGGAATGCACAATTTTGTAGCCAAGAATTGTGGGTATGGTATAATAAGAAATATAATTGGTCTTTGTCCCAATTTTTGGCACAGATTTCCTAAAACCCTTGGAATTTCCTGAGTGATCAGAGTGTCTTTTGTTATTCTTTTGCTCACACCTGAGTTTATGCTAATGAAGTGACTTAGGGTAACAGCCTCAGATGGGGCTGGTCACCAGCCAGACTAAGTGGTTGGAGGGTTGGCACTTTCAGTTCTACACACAAACTTCCAGAAAAGGTGGTGAGGGGCTGGAGATGGGGCTCTATGAAAACTCTTGAACAACAAGATGCGATGAGCTCATTCCTGGGTAGGTGGGACATCCACACTGAGGTGCTGGGAGAGTGACAAAACTGAAGAAGGCATGNTCACACTTCTTACTCTTGGAAACGTAAGCCAGTGTTCTGTAACTGAGGTTCCTGTAAGGCCAGTGCCTCTGAGGCTGACCCAGCTCTACAAGGGCCAGGCTGACCCTTCAGGACACTCTCTAAACCCCATCCCATCTCCTCTCCTCACTTTCATCAGACAGACAACCAAGGAAACAGAGGTTATCAAAAGATAGGTCTTCCTTTTCCTGCACGCACCCCCAAACTCTTCTGAGCTACACCCTTCCTTAATCCTGCACTCCCAGAGCAGTAGAAAAAGTGGCTCTGCCTGCTCACAGCTTATTTCTCTGTCTGTACTCTGGATCTCAACCTCTTCCACCTTCACAAGACCTTCCCTCCCCAACTCACTCATATTTCCTCCCATGTCCATATGTAAAGATACTCAAGTCTTTTCCATTAAGAAAAAAGGAAATCTCTCCTCCCACCCTCCACTCCCCATAGACAGGCCTATGTCACCCCTTTCCTTCTCAATGCAGCATCTTGAAGAAGAGGACTCTGTGGTCCCAGCCCCTCACCACCTGTTTGACAACCCCCCATCTACTCTCCCCTCTGAAGCTGCTCTCCTTGGGGCCACAGTTGAGTTCCCTGTGGCCGGGTCCCAGGGCCCCTTGGCAGCCCTCACTTTGAGTCACCTCTTTGCAGCACTAGAGAAAATGTCTTCTTCCTGGTTTCTGGTTCTTTAACTCTTTGGACTAATGCTTCTCATTTTCATTGGTAAGGTCCTCATTCTCCAAAGGTTCTTCTCAATGTGGATGTTCCCAGAGTTCCACCCTCATTCTTGAGCATTTCTTTTTCACCCTGGACAATTTCAGTATCTCATCTGCAGTCTCAGGGGTAGTTAACGCCTATAGTCTGCTGACTCCTGACTTGTATCTCCAGCCTGAACTTCTGCCTTGAGCCCCCAGTCTGCATTCAACAGCCTCCTGCACATCTGCACAGGGATGGCCCATGCAACCCTCCAATGCAACCTACACAACACTGGTGACTGTATGTGGCCCCATTGCTCCTGGTTCCCTCCTCCAGAATCCTTATCTCAATGGATGGTTTTACCATCCCGTCCGGAACTCTCCTTCACCCGCACATTCACTTGCCATGTCCCTTATTCCCACACTTTCCCTCTGCTTCCTAATCTCTTTGCAATGGTTCTGGCTCAGATCCTTGATTCACAAGGATTATTGCAATGACTTCCTGAAATAGGTCCTGGTATCTTCAAGATCTCATTCCAATCTCATTCTCTATACCAGTGCCACACTGGTCTTTCTAGCATGCAAATCTCATTGTCATTTATTGCTTAATATCTGTTAGTGATTTTCCATTGCCTTACATAATCTTCAAGCATGCCATATAGGCCAGTCACGATCTGGCTCTTACCTAGTCTAGTCTGTCTACACTAGACTA
>NW_017731596.1:93298-97070 GCF_001890085.2 Hipposideros armiger
GTGAGGCCTCTCTTCCTGGTTTGTGGATGGGTGCTTTCTCACTGTATCCTCACATGCCCTTTCCCAGGTGAGTGCACATAGGGTCCGGGGGGGGGAGCTCTGTATTCTCTACTTCTTATAAGGGCGCTAATCCCACCATGAGGACCCACCCCCATGCCCTCCTCTAAACCTATTACCTCCCAAAGGCCCCACCTCCAAATACCATCACACTGGGGTTAGGGCTTCAGTATATGTATTTGGGGGGCAACACAGACATTCAGTCCATAACACTCAGCTCTACACCTTTCTTGTCCTCCGTCTGGAATTCTCAAGGGTTGAGTGATGTGTCTGCCCTTCTGTCCCCCACTGGCTCCATGGCCTTGTCCAGTTGGAACCAGAGGCTGCCACTGCTCCAAAGCAAAGGCATCAGATCAGTTGGAAAGAAAAAAGAAAGATGTCATGTTTTTACTATCTGAGGATTTTGTTTCTTTTTTAAAGCTCTAGCCCAAGGAAAAGATGGGAAGATTTTAAAAATACTTCTCCTAAGAGGGAAAAATACTCTCTTTCAACCAGAAAAGAGACAAGGAAAGAAAGAGCATTAAGTGTGTACAAGGTCTCCGAGAAGAAGCCGTGAGCCCACCCCAGGACTGGCTGCAGGGGAGGAGGCCAGGAAGCCTCTGATACGTGTGAGGACCCAAGAGTCCAGGAGACCTGGGGACCCTGGGCACCAAGTCCAGTGAGAACAGACATCTGTGTGGAATGCTGAGACCTGGAGAATGAGGTGGGCTCACAGAGCCCCCGACCTCTGACAGAGGGCAGAGGAATCAGACGGACCAGCGATGGAGGAGGAGCCACTGTGGGAAGGGCAGGGGCCCTGGGCAGCCGGGGCCGAGAAACACCCACGGGCCGTGGAGGCTGCTGTCTACAGACACCCAGCGAGGCTCCTTCCCGCTGAGATGCCACCATGTTAGCGCCTAGAATGAATGTGCTCCCCTCCGAAGAGCAAGGCAGTGGGGAAAGGAGCCTGAACGCTCACTGTGTTTCCCGTGAATTAGGGGGAATATTTCTGCTCCTTGCAGGAAGGGGCCTCNCAAGTTTCCCCATCCTTCAAGAGTTAGAGAGAATTTACCCAGCTTATATACAAAATGCCATAGAGAGGTTCTTGAATACAGTCTTTAACCAAACTTGATGAAATTGATAAGCTTCATTGAAAACAGCTGAACCCATAAACAGGCATGAAAATGTGATGCAGAAAATGTGCATTTGTAGCAAGCTTGAAACATTACATGTTGTAGCAGACAGACCCTTAGGTGACCCCCAGTGGCCCCCGCCTCCTGACAGTCACACCTCCAAGGAACCCCCTTCCTTTGAGTGTCAGCAGGACCTGTGACCTGCTTCTCACAAATAGGAACTGACAAAAATGACGAGGTGTCATTCCCATGATTAAGGTACATCACTCCTCACTTTCGCTTTCCTTCAAAAAATAAGGTGCCATGTTGTGAAGACCACATGACCCGGGACAGTGGGTGGCCCCCAAAGCTGTGGGCAGCCTCAGGCCAACATTCAGTCTTACAACAACAAGGAAATGGATTTTTCTGAACACCTGAGACAGCCTGAAACCTGAGATGGTGGATTCTTCCCCTTGGAGTATTCAGATGACATCAACCCCTTCACTGAAGCCGGGTGAAACCCCAAAGCAGAGAACCCAGCTAGGATGTACCCAAAATCACAGCTCACAGGGACTGTGAGATCATACATGTTGTTTTCAGCCACTAAGCTTGTAGTAATTTGTTACGTAGCAATAAGTAACTAATACAGGTATTCAAAAGACTCGGATCTGTGAAGACATAACAGTTCTATATCTACATAACTTCACTCAGCCTCCATTTCAACTGATGATTGAAAATAAAAGCTCAATTCAAGAAATTGGTCATTTCCAATTTAGTACTCAGCCCGAGGGGGGTCCGTCATTATCCACACAGAGGGTTACCTTCTCCCTGCTTTTGTGACAACCTAAGTCTGGGGGAGAGGAGAGGAGGGGGACATACACGGGGTTCGGAACAGGCTGGCTGGGGTGACAGCTGCCCTCCACCCTTAACGCTGCCTGCATCTCGGTGTCGCTGTTCCTCGTGGTCTTTGGGTATTATATTGCTGACAGCCACTCCTGAGTTCCGTGGTCCCTCCATGGCCTCTGGATCCCACTGTTCTGGCCTTATGGACACTCTGGTCTACCTGGGGGCCCGCCCCTCACTGGATGTTCAAGACCTTGAGACTGCCTTAGGGCCTCTCCAGTGACACACCTCCATCCACCTTAGGTCATCTGCAACCCCAAGGCCAAATAGCCTGGCCGCATCCCAAAAGGCTTAAAGTGCTCTCAGACTATGCATATGGGGTTCCTTGAACCCCTCTGCTTGCTTCTTGCCTCTTGAGAGTTTTAACTCTCGCAGGAGGCAGATGGTGGATGAGGGTCTTCCCAGCCACCTCCCCCAGCTCTGTTCTAACCTCATTGCCTCCTAAACACCTTGCTTGTCAAATCCTTATTTTCTTTTGCAAGTGCTTGGAAAGCTGCCCTTATAGTCTGCGTCCTCTCCAGAACTCGGGCTTATTTTTATACTTTCTGTGCTCTTCCCTCCAAGCTTTCATGTCAAAACTCACAATTCCTTTGTCTCTCAACAAAGCCTGGCCCTTGTAAATCCAAACTCCCTTGGTTTTTAGACTGTTACCTTTACAGCGGATGTCAAGAGCCAGTTTGCAGCTCAAAGTCAAGAATTTGGCCTTTGTTTGAGACATCGTCACCGTACCCTTGAGGTCTGGGAGACAGAAAGCTGCCTGGACATCTGTGGAAAGGTAAGAGGAGGAAATGAGAGGAAAATAGCAAGATGACCGTCTATCACACGTGGCCGTGTGTAACGAGCTGTGAGGCTGTAGAACAGCGGTTCTCATCCTGCGGGTCACGACCTTTTGGGGGTCGAACGACCCTTTCACAGGGTTCACCTAAGACCATCAGAAAACAAAAAGATATTTACATGACGATGCATAACAGTAGCAAAATTACAGTTATAGAGTAGCAACGAAAGTAATTTTATGCTTGGGGGTCACCACAACATGAGGAACTGTATTAAGGGGTCGCGGCATGAGGAAGGTTGAGACCCGCTGGTGTAGAGGGAAGATCATGCCCTCCTCCCCCCAGAAAAATCTGTTGAGGTCCTAACCTTGGTACCTGTGAATGTGACCTTATTTCAAAATAGACTCGTTGCAGCTGCAATCAAATTAAGGTGAGTTCATACTCGATGAAGGTGGGCCCTGCTCCAACATGACTCGTGTCTTTATAAGAGGAGAAGCGACCCAGACAGACGTGGAAACCAGCCACGTGTTGCCAGAGGCAGAGATCGGGGTGACATATCACCAAGCCAAGAAACAGCAAGGGTCTCCAGTATCCTCAGATGCCAGGAAGGAATAAGGAACAATGCCTTAACTTCAGACCTCTAGCCTCCAAAACTATGAGAGAATAAATTCCTGCTGTTCGAAGCCACCCAGTTGGCATACGTAGTTATGACAGCCTTAGACAATGAACACAGACAGGGACTGGTTACAACCATGAAACGACAGCCCGCTCCAACTCTTTTCTCCACTACCAAGCGCCAATGTCGGTTATTCTTCCGGGGCCAGGGAGGATGTGCCCAGCCCAGCTTGGTTTAAGAAGAAAGAGGTTTGGTTGGCTGAAGCAGAAATGTGGAGACTACATGTGATGAGTGTCATGAGCAGCTGGGTGCAGGTGCTCACTCAGTGTTCC
>NW_017731596.1:101904-103535 GCF_001890085.2 Hipposideros armiger
TGAAAATTAAGTATAAATTCATAGATTTCAACAAGGATTCCTTTATGGCAGCCTTATGCAATACTCGGTATCGGTAAAATCAGTAATAATAAAAAAGAATTCAACTAATGGTACATGAGAAAATAGTGTATGTACAAATTTCAGGTTTTCTTATATCAGCTTCAGTATTTTTTCATGGGTGCAATTTTTTTGGTTTGTTCTGCAAATGTAAGCCATCATTAGTGGGCACAAAACCATCAAACAAAACGGCAGTCCTTCTACCCTCCCCTCCACCCCCGGGCTACTACAGACTGGGGACCTTTTAATTTCACACCCATATCCCCTCTCTGTAAATACAAAATGGTCTGTAACAGAAGTCACGTGAAGACATTGTGAGATTAGATGAGTTGACCAAAGTCACACACTGCTTATAAGTAACCAAGTACAGATTGGACCCCTTACCTGGGTCAACCACTTGCTACAAAGCAGGTTTCAGGACCTACCATTTCAGTTACTTTGATTATGGGAGAATTACTTGACTAGGGGAATCATTATAGCCCAAGTCTTTAGAGAGTCCCAGTAGCCTATGAAAATGTTAACGTAAAATTGTTATGATCTTTATAATTATTTCTCAGTTACATTTTATTTTTGATCCCTAAAGTTGCAATTTACTCAATAATGCCCCGGCACCCTGGAAACATTAATGAGCATGTTCAAAGGCTCATTGTGATCACGTACAATGTCATACACACTAGGCCTCAATAAATTGCTCTAAGGGTCCTGCTCTTTATTTTCAGCAAGCAACAAAGGGGAGTCCTTCTGGTGTAAGCTCCCTTCTCATGAGTTCCGCTTTGCAGTTAAAGAAGCAAAGGAGAGGGAATCTAATTGCTTTGCCCAAGGTCATGAAGCAAGTGCATCAAAACATGAAACAGACATTCTCTTGGTCTTCTTGCCAGGATGGCTTCTTACCATGGTGGGGATCGTAAAGGTCCATCACCTTTGTTCTTCCAATGTCAAGAGCATAGCAAAGCCATCAGATAGGATCTACTTTCCTTAGTCTGTGACTTTGAACAATGTTCACTTCCTTTAGGAAGTCACTACCCAAGTTATTTCATTGTTCCTTTATGAAACTTTCCAACTTCCGTTGAAATTTAAAGAACGTTGTTCACAAAATGTCAGTGCTTCTTGCTTAACTGTTTCATTTGAGTGTTGACCCTGCCCGGACTCCCTCCTCACACAGAGAAGCACAGGGAAACTTTTTGCACCACTGCTGTGGGCCTGAGTGGAGATGGCTTGGAGAAAGCTGGTGTTCACCATTTCTGATGGCCACAGTCTTCGAGACCAACCAGCTTGGTAGGCGTCTTTCAGGCAACTAAAGTGATTGCTACAAAACAAAACCCATTGCAAATTTTATTTCATTATCGCTATCGACAAAGGCACATGACTACTGCAGAGCCAACCTCAAAATCCCAGGGTCGGACCATTTTCAATATTTCCTAGGACTTTACATTCTTGTAGTAAAGCTTCTGGAAAGCCAAGCATTGAATTGTGCCTTCCAAAAGGATATGTTGAAGTCCAAGCCCCCTGAACCTGTGTATGTGACCTGATTTGAACAGAGGGTCTTGGCTGATGTAATAAGTTAAGATGAGGTC